>NC_140972.1:44398723-44471223 GCF_056783735.1 Eptatretus burgeri
AGAGGGGGCAAGAGAGGGGGCAAGAGAGGGGGCAAGAGAGGGGTGAGAGAGGGGGTGAGAGAGGGGAGGGAGAGAGGGGATGGAGAGAGGGGATGGAGAGAGGGGATGGAGAGAGGGGATGGAGAGAGGGGATGGAGAGAGGGGAGGGAGAGAGGGGGTGAGAGAGGGGGTGAGAGAGAGGGGCGTCACAATTGAACAGAGGGGGAGAGAGGAGGGGCGAGAGAGGAGGGGCGAGAGAGGGGCGGGTGAGAGTGGGGGCGAGAGAGAGGGGTAAGAGAGGGGGGCAAGAGAGAGAGAGGGAGCATCACAATTCTTCTTTGTTTGATATGACATCACAATTGACGCTGGGGACCTGAGTATGTTTCGCAGGTGTTTCCCAAGTTATGGCCATTTATGATACGGTTGGTCCGATCTAATTGAAAAAATTCCCCAATCCAGTCGACGTTTACGAGAGCGAAGGATTGAAGCTGCACATACTGGCACGCCTCACCCACGAGAGAGGGTACTGGCACGAGAGGAGGGGCGAGAGAGGGGGGGTGAGAGGAGGGTGGGGGGTGAAAAAATGCCCCAATCCAGTCGTCGTTTACGCACCTACGGGCCCGCACTAGTATATATAGAATTGTTTATCAAGCCTGTTTCTCACGACGATTTTCCAATTTTTTTTTTGTATACCTTGTCGAGGCTCGTATGAGAGCTAACACACAACGCACATCAAGGGGGGCATGATGCAGGAGGGGAGGGAGTGGGAAGGACAAAATAGTGGGAAACAGAGACATTTGGAGATCTGTGGAAGGGAGAGGGATGGGACGGGGAACATGGGGAATAGAAGATGGACATTACAGGGACTTTCAGGAAGGAAAGCAGGGAATTTGAAGGAGGTGGGCTTGGGTGGATTATTGGGGGTAGAAAAGATCGAGGATTTGGATGGGGGATGATAAGAGGTGGTGGTGAACAGCTGTTTTGAAGGCCTGGAGGGAAGAATGGGAATGAATAGAGTGAGGGAGTTTATTGCAAAGGCGGGAAAAACAGAGGAATGAAAGAGTGAAGGTGAGCAGTGATTCGTGATTTTGGTAGTTTTACCAGAAGGGGGTTTAAGTACAGTGCGTGTCCGTACGTCTTGTTTAAGTATAGTGCGTGCCCGTACGTTTTGTTTAAGTACAGTGCGATCTAAGTTAGAAAGGTGAAATAAACCATGTTGGTCGCGAAAGGGGCCCAGAACTGTTGCAGGGTCGACATGGTGAAAAAGAAGCTGACAATCCTCTTTATTTTATTTTCAACGCTGCATTTAAAATCTCTAATTTAATCATTCTAAATCACACAGTTTAATGAGACACCCATATCCTGTCGGTTTATCCTTCGTCTTTGTCCTCGTGCAAACGGAAAATTATTCGGATGATGGCGGAAGAGAAATTCCTTCCGGAACGTTCTTTTTCCAGGTAAAAATTGCAAGTCGCGACAAAGCCTAAGCCTTTTTAATCGGATTTTCGAGGTAATCTCATTACCACCCTATAGATACTGTACAATCCGAGAACAGAATTCAAAAATAATTTTCCGTTCGCTTGTCCGAACCGCTTAGGTGAATTTTGCATATTTTTTAAACAGCCACCTTTTAAAATCTATAATTTAATCCTAATAAGTCCGACGACCGAATGATACCTCTCGTTTTGTAGGTCTATACCTCCCCAAAGTCCAAGTACCGATGAAAAAAATTATTTACATTAACCGCCGCAAATGCGAGTGAATCAGCGCATTTTATTTTATGTTTCCCAAGTATTCAAAGCTAATTTAGTCGCCAAAATACCCACTTTCCTTCGATTTTCACCCGGATTTCAACGTTGGCATTTAGGCCACTGTTATCAACTGCGAAATATGAAAACAGAATTACAAAATATCTTTCCGTTCGTTCGTGCGAGCCTGTAGAGTCAAACTGCATCATCCTTCGCAAGTTCCCCCATCTCAATCAGCATGTACCAGGCCGCAAAATATTTTATTGGCTTATAACTCGACGGTGCAAAGTCACAAAAATTAAACACACACACATCATCGTGCAGGTAATAACATCAGGCATCCGGCGATATAAGTTAGAAAGGTGAAATAAACTATTTCGGTCGCTAAAGGGGCCCCGAGCCGTTGCGGCCTAACACTATCCGAGGCGTGGCGCTCCGGGCCATGAAGCCGCGATTTATTCAAACACTCATAAAATGACGATACACAGTCCGAAAACGTCCCAACATACCTCAAAATGTCCAGGTCACGTTCCCTGTTAGTGGGTGAACAATCCAACGCTTGGCGAATTCTGCTTCGCAATGATAGGAAGAGCCGACATCGAAGGATCAAAAAGCGACGTCGCTATGGACGCTTGGCCGGTGGGAGACCATGGCTTGGGAAGCACGGATTCTCAATGTTGAATTGTTAACCTATCATCTTTAATATAACTATAATAGACCAATAAAACTAACGGTTCTTTTTCTTTTGTTGTTAGATCCAGATCCAGAGAGGATCCAGATAAAGATCCAGAGAGGCTCCAGTGTTACGTAACTTACGTTCAATGAAAAAAGTGGGGGGGACAATCGATATGTTGCCCCCCCCTTGATAAAATGTGGGGGGGACATGCCCCCCCCCGTCCCCCACCAATCGACGCCCATAATCGTGGAGTTAACTGTGCCCTGGGAAACTAATATCGTGTTTACTCATGAGAGGAAACTCTCCGCATGCAGATCTTGGTGCTTTGTGTGAAGAACAAGAGTGGAGACACTGAATTTTACCTGTTGAGGTTGGCTGTCACGGATTGTTGCTCGGTCAGCTTTTCACCTTTTAAAAGAGTTGGGCATGATTTCACGGTTGAGAAAGAGTCTTAAATGGTTTGCAAGAGGTTGCAGAGTCTGTGTCATGGTGGATATGGCAAAAGAGGAATGTTGAGAGATGATCTTTCTTCGTCAATTAAGCATGTTGTCCCCTAGGTGGTGGATTAATTGCTGCTGGGGCCCGCCTGTGTGAGTGCTCCTGGAGAAGGCCCTGAAAGCACAATGATCATGGGTTCCAGCTGAGGATGGGGGATGTCAATCAGAAGTAGACTATCTAAATTTATTTAGGATAGCAAAGTAGGTGGGAAGAATGAGATAAAGAGCAGCTACAACTGCAATTGGAAGAGCGCATACCTACACCAGGCTGAACAGTTTCGATTTTTTTAGCTCACTGATAGACCGGATGTGGATCCAGACCTTAACCAACATCTAATCGGCTTATTCTTGTCACCTAACCAACTCATTCCCAAGTTTTGTCATAATCCATCCACATTGTTTTGAAATATCATGCTAAGTATCGTTTTTGGCCCCCATTTCTCAATGGTAAAGAATCACTTAAAAGATTACAGCATCTGGATCCAGATGTGGATCTTCACCAAGATTGAATCAATTCGTCCTTGTCACACACCCAACCTGTCCGCTAAGTTTTGGCCGAATCTGTCCATTAACCTTTTGAGATATCCTGCTCACAGACAGAGAGAGAGACAAACAGGGGTGAATACATAACCTCCATCCACCTTCATTGGCAGAGGTAATTACTACTCCCATAAGCAACTTCAATGAATTGATGAAATGAACTGATAGTAATAATAGTGGGTGATATTTAGAAAAGTCTCCAAGATCAAGCAATCCAAAGAGCTTTAACTAGGCTCAACTTTAACTCGTCTCGTTTTGGTTGCATGTAGGGGAGGGGGGGCGGGGGTTATTTGGTTTTTGGGGTTAATTTAAACTTTGCATTTTTAGAAGAAACCAAGGATGATATCTAGATGGTGCTGTCATGTGGTGGTAGATAATGATGTTAACCTTCCACCATATTATTTTAAATAGAAAGGGGAAATCGATCTGAAGAGAAATGTATTGTTACGGCTGTGGAAATTCGCAAACCACCATTTAGGGCCCGTAGGTGATATAACTCTAAGTACATGTGTAGTTAGCCCCAAACCCGTTGTTTAGAGGGAGTTTATGTGATTCATTCGGGCTGCGACACTTTGAGATAGCCGTTTTTCTGTTCTATCTTTATTTTGAAACAACCACGTCTCAACCGTCATCACAAACAACCACCTTAACCACCACGCAAGCCATCGTGACCAACTACAACCACGCTCCAACCCTCAGACAACAACAACAACAACAACGCCAACAGCCACGGCCTTTACCTTCACAACTCAATCCCGCAAACATCGCATCACCGTCATTCCCAAACGGCACCATAACCATCAAACCACCACCAATAAACCCTCCACCACCCTCACCTCTCTCCTTCTACGGCCATTCCCGCACCACCTGTGAACACTGAGCGTCGGGCTGTCTTGGGCTCGTTCAAGCGATACGCACCGAGCCGCGAGTGCAAATAGCGGCTTTTCCAAGGAAGAATTCGGATCAAGAACGCTACACGCCCACTTCTGATCCGTCCAATTAGCAAGTGCGGAGCGGTTTGGCCCCGCCTCCACCTGGAGGTGGGGCCAAACGTGCCCTGCGTCATCCCGCTTACTCCCCAAGCCATTGGACTCGCACTCTGCACACCCACCGGAACAGTCATACTGGGTACCCCCCTTAGGCCAAAAGACCCCGCGGCTACTACCCTCCCCAAGCTTGGCATGCTCACCCCCGCATCGGGCAAGCCTCCTCCTCCGCCCTGTGACACCGGCCCCACCTGGGCACGATCCGCCTCGAGGGAGTATATCCTCTCCCCCTGTTCCCGAAGGAGGTCACCCTTCCTCTCACACCGGGTCTCCACACATTCCGTCAGTCTCCTCTATTTTCCCCTTGATTACCTCATTCAATTCCTCCCCTATCGTCCCTAACGACAGTTCCCTGACTTTCTCTCTTGTTTGCTCCACTTCCCCTTGTACCTGTGTCACCACCTTATTTGTCTTGGATATTTTCTCCCCCGTTGTCCTAAACTGCTCTTCCGTCTCGCCCCGGTGTTTTTCTATCCGTTCCCCCAGTTCCTCTGTCTTTTCTCCGGCTTTCCGCTCCATTTCATTAATTACCTCCTCATGTCTCTTTCTACATTCCTCCCCCACTTCCTTTAATCCTTTCTGTGTTTCCGCTTCTACCTCCTTTCGCAGGTTTTCAACTCTGTCTGTCATTTCCCGATGTCTTTCCTCACAGTCCTCCTTCACGGCTCCCAATCCCTCCTTTATTTTCCCTTGTTCTCTTTTTAATTCCTCTATCGCCGTCGTGTTCTTCCCCATTTCCTCCTTTATTTGGTCTTGTCCCTTTTTTACTTCTCCCAGTCCTTTTCCTACTTTGTCTATCTTTCCCACCACCGTCTTTATTTCGTTTTTCCTCTCTTGTTTGCTCTCTTCCATGGTGACCCCCACTCCTTTTACTTTCTCTTTTAACCCGGTCACCTCCGCTCGTATCGTGTCAACTTCCTTTTTCATTTCGTTTTTTAGTTCGTCCAAGCTTCCTTTTAGGCTCATTCCCATGTTCTGCATCTCACCCCGCATTTCTCTCATTTCTTCCTTCATTCCGTTCTTCACCTGTTGTAAATTCGCATTCATTTGATTATTCATCCTGCACACATTTGTTTTTATTTCATTCGTGCTTGTATTCATCTGCTTGTTCACTCCATCTATTTTGCTGTTTATGTTCACATTCATTTCCGCCAGCATGGCGCATAGCTGGGCCATGTCGGGTGTGCTCGGCTGAGCCGATTCGGCAAGGATCGGGGGGTTTTGGCGGAGAAGGGGAGGGAGGTGTCATACACCGCGGCCGCTGCCGCACCCATTTCGGGCTCTGGGTTTGGTTGGGGGAGTTCGTGTTCCTGCAAAACCAACATTTCCTGCTCGGGGTCTTCATCCTGGGCCATGGATTCTAAATCCATATCTACCCCCGGCTCCTGCTCGCATTGAGACTCCATCTTATTTCTCGTAAGGGGTTAATTTAAATTGCTCATAATTTGGAGGGAATCGGGGGTCGCTCCTCTCACTCCTGGACCGATTCCCCATGAATTTAGCTTGGAGACCGAGAGAGTTTGTATCCCACTCCTGACACCAGTGTTGCGAATTCGCGCCCGCTAGCGTGCGATCGGCCGCTCGACTCGAATGGTGGCCGCCTCGCCCACCGGACGGACAATTCAGTCGTGACCCTCCGGGAACTATCGCCTGGAGCCAGTCATGGGTGGGCCTTTCGACCTCACCACAATCGTGCCAATCGGCCACCCGCGTAGGATAGGGTTGTTCGCCAAACTCGACCTACCTAAGTACCCATGCGGATGGTAAACCGGGCGATCGTACCTCGCCACAGGTCGACTCCGGACACGAGCCGCTTGAGCGGCCCATTCCGTACTATCGGGATAACCGAGCAGTGTTATCGTCAACCTCGACGGTTCAGATTAATTACTGGGTGGATTAAGCCCACTACGAACACTTTACGTGAAGCAGGATGGAGGGTCAATTAAAGAAAGGACGAAGTGAAACGGGAAAACATTTCACACAATGCACATTTATTACGCGACACACGGAAAGCACACATAGACAGCCAAACTGCACCTACATCAATTAAAACAAAAGCAACAATGCAGAGCTACTACCAAATACGCATACACACGGCAACACTTACACAGTTTTACTTCACAGACGGCGCCAACACACATTCACTCAAAAGTAAAGGAAAGAAGCCACCCTCATAGACAAGGGGGCAGACGGGCCTGTAGGCCAATATGCGCACGTAACTTGAAGGAGCGGCCAGGCCCGCGAGACCGGGGGGAGGGGGGGTCCTACCCGCGTCCTCATGACGCGTTGGCAGACGAGCTGCAGATCTGGCCGCGTGGCTGTGCCCCGACTCCGTGCTCCTTCGCGGGTTTCGTTGGCACGACGTTTGGAGTGGGGTGGGAACGGGGCCCCCTTTGTTGCACTATCTCAGCACGGGGGATAGGGGGAATTGTTGATGCTCTGGGGGAGGAGAATAGCTGGCTTGCTTGGGTCCCGCGACGAGCGATCTCCCACCGCGACCTCGTCGCCGACTGCCGTCCTTCTCACCTCGGACCCGAGCTCCTCGGCATCTTCCCACAACTCTCCTCAGCCGACTGCAGAACCCACTCGATGCCTTCACCACCCGACTCCACTCTCTGCCGCTGCCACACTCTGCTGCTGCCACACCCTGCCCTCCAACCAAAAACTGACTCTCCCCAGACTTCGGGCTCCAGTCGGCTCTCCAGACCCGGCTTGAGTGCCCCGATTCGCCTTGCGCTCGCCGTTTTATAGGCCGGCAGGAGAAAACAATATGCAAATATCCGGATCAGGATCACCTCGGGGGCGGAGCCACGCTCACCAACTGGACGGAGGAAAGTGGGCATGAATCTCCCCCGATCCCAGAATTTGCATATCTCGATTTCACCCAGACGCGCCTGGAGGCGGGGCCAAACCGCTCCGCACTTGCTAATTGGACGGATCAGAAGTGGGCGTGTAGCGTTCTTGATCCGAATTCTTCCTTGGAAAGGCCGCTATTTGCACTCGCGGCTCGGTGCGTATCCTGAACGAGCCCAAGACAGCCCGACACTCAGTGTTCACAGGTGGTGCGGGAATGGCCGTAGAAGGAGAGAGGTGAGGGTGGTGGAGGGTTTATCGGTGGTGGTTTGATGGTTATGGTGCCGTTTGGGAAAGACGGTGATGCGATGTTTGCTGGATTGAGTTGTGAAGGTAAAGGCCGTGGATGTTGGCATTGTTGTTGTTGTCTGAAGGTTGGAGCGTGGTTGTAGTTGGTGACGATGGCTGGTGTGGTGGTTAAGGTGGTTGTTTGTGATGGCGGTTGAGACGTGGTTGGTTCAAAATGAAGATAGAACAGAAAAACGGCTATCTCAAAGCATCGCAGCCCGAATGAATCACATAAATTCCCTCTAAACAATGGGTTTGGGGCTAACTACACATGTACTTAGAGATATCTCACCTCCAGGCCCTGAATGGTGGTTTGCGAATTTCCATAGCCGTAACAGTATGTATTAATTTTTGCAATACAGTTAATATTTCTCTTTGAGAAGTTATTTCATCTTCATGATGTAGTTAGATAAAAGTCAAGACCTTTTATGTGTGATTTACTGTATCCAGGTACTAAGCCACAGGATGAGATGAAGTTGATATTGTAACTAAAACAGTCGTGTACTGTACATAAGATTGTCACATGGCCATCGGCAGTTAGTTTCAACATGTGCCAACTAACCCCACGTCCTATATTTTGATATGCTTCACATGTTTGTCATTATATATTTTTTCAGGAAACAAAACGTGCAATTACAAACGAAAAACAGACCACGGAAAAAAAAACTCCTCCAGATGTCGTGGAGAGGGCTGTCCGGGAGGACCTCATCCTAAAAAAAAGATCTGATATTTTATCTGAGACATATTTATCTGAGAATAATAAATTATTCTATGGTTTTAAGGCCAAACCGAAACTTCAGCCACACTAATTTTGTGTGTGACAAATTCAGGTTAAGCCTCCAAAACCATTGAATGACCAGGTTACATACGTTTTGCATACCACTGATAGGCCAGATCTGGATTTGGACATGAATTGAAATTTAATCAGCTTGTTCTTATCACCGAACCGTCTCTTCCACCAAGTTTCGTCTGAATCCGTCCATAACTTTTTGAGATACTGTGCTGTTTATCGTTTTAGTCCAATCACTGAATGGTGAAGAATCAGTTAAAAATTCTAGGATCCGGTTCTGGATTCAGATATCCACCAAAATCGAATTAATTATTCCTTGTTTCTTACCCAACCTGCCCACCAAGTTTTGTTTGAATCTGTCCACAACTTTTTGAGATATCCTGCTGCTGTATGTCAGTTTTCGCCCAATCTCTCAATGATGAAAAATCACTTCAAAAAATATTCTCGGATCCGGTTCTGGATTCGGATCTTCCCCAAAAATGTAATCATTTCGTCCTTGTCACATACCCAAGCTCTTCAACCAAATTTAGTCCAAATCCGTCCACAACTTTTTGAGATATTTTGATCACAAAAAAAAGACATCGTGCAGAGCACGACACTTGCAAAATACACCCCCTCTCCAAAGGTTGCCCTGGATACATCAAATTGTCCATTTCATTAAGATTAAAATTGACGATCTTAATCACAGCTCAGGTGAAGCGGATGAAAAGTGATTAAATTATTTGTCAAATTGAAATTTGATGATTTTCGAAGTTTGACCTTGAGTTAACCTTTGACCGTTTGACCTCAAAAATAGTTGGTTTCCCAATTCAGTGACGCAATATTCAAATCTTGTTCAAATTTCAAATCAATCGGATGAAAAATGACGATTTTAGAAATATGACCTCAAGATGACCTTTGACCTCAAAAACAATGGGATTCTCAGTTGAGACGACCTCCACAACTTGATAAAGTTTAATGATGATCGGTTTACAATTGTGACCTGTAGGTGATAGACAGACAGACAGACAGACAGACAGACAGACAGACAGACAGACAGACAGACAGACAGAAAAAGCTGGTAGGTGGCGATGGGTTGCCGAGCATGGAAACTATAAGATATAGAGCAAAATGGATGTCATATAGCGGATCGGGAATCACCTTAAGATCATGCATATTATATCTCATCCAGTTCCATCTACTGATAACTACTCGGTATCCATTTGAATGAAAAGTACTGAAAATGCGGTTTGAAATCGGAAATCCCCAAAGTTCGAGGGGGGTGCTATGGGTGAACAAAGATCTAAATCGAAAATCCGGCTCGATCGTTTGTGCACAATGTATTCCAGACGATTAGTGTGAATTTTCATGACCATCCGACCATAACCCTAGGAGGAGTAGCCTTTGGCGCGAAGGCACCTCCAGCTCTCGCATATTATCGATTTTTGCACTAATTGACCTTTGACCCCTGACCTAAGCGAAATCGGTCAATATGTCCTGAGGCAAAGTTGTAGTACTCATTGAGTACCATGAACCTGAAAAGTTTCATTCGTATCGATGCACTCACCTGGTCGCTAGGGGGCCTTCAATTTTCGCATACCCTAATTGTAGGGGGCACTGCGGGTGAAGTATTCCATATATCACAAAAAACGGAATATATTTGATAGAGCATCACCTGTAGATCATTCGTGCCAAATTTCATAACCCTACGTGGGATAATGGCTTTCGGAATTGATTTTGCGCGAACGGTACTGATTTTGAAGGGTTTTTTTTGGTTATTGCTAGGGAACCAAAGTGTCCCTAGCAACCATCACAATTTCCAAATCACTAGGGCATAAGATGTACCTACCACCCGAGTTTGGTCAAAATTCGCCCACATTTACTACCAATTATGCTGATGATAAACGAACAAACAGCCAGAATTACTGACAATAAAGGTCACCTATTTTGGCGACCCAATAACATGTTCGATTTTGCAAGTAACAAACAGATAGACAGGGGAGAAAACATAACCTGCATCCACCTTCGGTGGCGGAGGTACTGAATGTTCCAAGTTACCCCACACCCACAGCATGTTCCAACTAACCCCTGGTCGGGTTCGTTGGAACACTTTGATACTTGGTCACCGAACTTGATATACACATGTACCTGTCAAATGTTAGCACTTCTCAATGCGTTATAATTTCAGCACATATGCACATATATTTGTAGTGGAATGTTTTATTTTTCGAAATAAAGAATATTATGTAATCAAGAGTTTTCATGATAAATGGTCCACTGAACCCCACCCTCCCCTACAAGAGAAGCAGAGTCAAGTTTTCTTGTTTTCTGGTGGTGTCGAGGAATCTCACAGAACACAACTACACAAATGATTTGTTTTTTGCAGCACATGCCACCTGCTCCAAACTCATTTCATGCAATATGCAATAACATGCAAGAGCATGCCCTCATGCAATGGGCAATACCATTACAAGCACCAGCAAATAGGTTTTGAGATGAAACTCTATAATTGCAATGCTGGCGCAAAACTTATCGTTGCATGATAAAATTTAACTCATAAAAATGTTTTCAAACTAATTGTTTTCTTGAAACGTCGTCATAAGGAAGAAAGGCAACACAGCACCCAATCAAAAAAATGAACTTATCTCTCAGCAGGCCAGTGACATATGCGTCTTTCAGCATGGAATGGTCTCCCTGTGAAGGTGGTGGCAGCAGAAACAGTAGATAGGTTTAAACTGGAATCAGATAGGTACCCAAAAGCATTGAGGACAGAGGGGTACATGGGTATTCGCAGGATTGGGAGGAAGCTTCGGTACTAATGGGGTGATTGTATACACGTGTTGTGTTCGTGATGGAGTGAGAGGGTCTCGTCAAAAGGTGAATGTTTATTCCTCAATCAACAAGGAAGTGGTGATGTCGCGCAAGCATGGTGGGCCAAATGGCCTCCTCCTCCTCCTCTATCATAGTTCATTGTATTTTGTTGTACTTGCCCAATGTACCGACATGATATCTCCAGCAGGTGGTGACATCACTCCTTTAATCTTTCAAAACCTGCTTACACCCAGATGGAGGATATGCTTTTGCAAATGTTCACAACATATGGTTTTTGCTATTACCCCTCTTCATTTTCAGATATTAGCAATCCCTCTTGGAATTACTCTACATGTGTGGGTCACAACTGATCGAGTATTTGTTCAGCAGTAATTTGTTTTTTTTAAATTGGTTTATTTCTCTTCCACATGTAACAGTATGACATTTATGAAGGATTGCAATGACAGCATTGTTGTAAAATGCATGACCGAACTTCTCAGAATGGTAGCACAACATCCAGATGAATCAGCTGTTCACCATTGTTTGTCACGTCATATCAGAACTTTGTCCATCAAAAAAGATTTCATATTATACCATGTGCTCGTGAGAAAAGAGAGATCATTCTGAGCAATCATTTTTATGGAATCCATCATCGCTTCAGACATTAAATCCTTCCTCTTCTCCAATGGCTTGATTTCCGACCATCAATTTGGATTCAGACCAGGTCACTCTAGCCTGGATGATATGCCGCTTCTGCTCTCCCATCAATGGATGGAGGTTCTCAATGCCGGACATGAAATCAGAGCCATATCCCAAGACATATCACGTGCTTTTGACACGGTTTGGCACCCTGCCCTACTCACCAAACTCTCTTCCCATGGTATCCACGGCCATCTCCACTCATGGCTCGTGGACTTCCTCTCCTGTCGCAGTCATCCCATTGCTCTGAATGGAGTTCTCCCACCCCTTCTTCCTGTCCAGGCTGGAGTTCCCAAAGACAGCGTTCTGGGTTTTCTTTTCCTGGTTTTCATCTTTATCCCTGTTCTTTTCCTGGTTTTCATCAATGATCTCTCCGACTCTCTGAAAAATCCTCTTTATCTCTTTGTTGATGACTCCACCCTCTACCGTACCATCGGTCATCCCCCAAACTGGCAAGCAGCAGCTTCTTCACTCTTTGCAGACCCGGATAAAATCACAAACTGGGTCAACACATGGAACATGTCTTTCAATCCTGACAAATCTCACACTCACTATGCCTCTCCGAAAGGACTGTTTAGAACCCCCCCCCCCCATCTACTTTCTCAACAATCCTCTCGAAAAGTCCATTAATTCAAGCTTCAGGGTCACTCTCTGCCATGATCTTTCCTGGGAAAGCCACATTTACAAGTTAGCCTCCAAGGCCAGTCGCCGACTGGGTATCCTCCATCGTGGTAAGTCCTTCCTTGGCACACCCGAGCTCCTGACCACATACAAAGCTTTCGTCTGCAACCTTATGGATTACTGCTCTCCCCTCGAGGCTGGTGCTCCCGCCTCTCACATTCCTCGGCTTCACGCTGTGGAAACCAAGGTATTTAGGATCATGGGTATCTCCCGCGTTGAGGCTGAGTCTTCGGCTCTATCACTGTCTCACCACAGGCAGGTCAGTGGTCTTTCTCTCTTCCACTGTCTCCCCCCCCCCGGTCTCGCCCCCCCCATTCTATCTGAGATATGTCCCCCCTTCTCCCATATTTCCGCAGTGTGCTCAAGGTTCGCCAGCAATCCCCTTCGGGTGAAATTACCAAAATCAAGTGTCACTGCTCACCTTCACTCTGCCATTCCTCTTTTTTCCTGCCTTTGGAGCAAACTCCCACACTCTCTTCAATCCCACTCTTCCCTCCAAGTCTTCACAATAGCTGATTATCACCATCTCTTATCTTCCCCCCATCCAAAACCACGATCTTTACTACCCCCGCTAATCCACCTCAAACTCACCTCCTTCAAATTCCCTACTTTCCAAACTGAAAGTCCCTGTCGTGTCCATCTTGTTTACCTTGTGTACCCTGCCCCCATCCCTCTCCCTTCCACAGATCACAGATCTCATGAGAGAGACAGAGGGAGACGGAGAGGGAGACGGAGAGGGAGACGGAGAGGGAGACGGAGAGGGAGACGGAGAGGGAGACGGAGACGGACAGACATACATTCCTTTGGAATCTTTCTCCAAGTGGAATGCAGTAGACCTTGATGGGGCCCTCTTCTGTTTATTAACAATCTTACACAGACTTTGGAGATTCCAGACATGATTTCCTGGTCAAAAGAGAAGTAGAGGGTTCTCATGATGGAACTGACAGCGCCTTGTGAGAACCACAAAGAGATTTAAAGTAAACCCGCTCAACATAATTACCATTCTTTTCCATTTTCCCGCGAAACATAAAACATAATTCCCATTCTCATGAGTTTCCCACTTTTCTCGATTTTTTTTTTTAAATTGTGCATATTGTCGAGGCTCGTGTGAGAGTTAACACACAGAACGGACAACAAAGGGAGCAGGAGACAAGAGGGGTGGTAGAGGGAAGGAAAAACAGTGGGAGCAGAGACATGAGATCTGTGAAAGGGAGAGGGACAGGGTGGGGTACAGAAGGTAAACAAGATGGACACGACAGGGACTTTCAGGAAGGAAAGTAGGGAATTCGAAGGAGGTGGGTATGGGTTAGATTAGCAGGGGTAGAAAAGATCGTGATTTTGGATGGGGGATGATAAGAGATGGTGGTGAACAGCTGTTTTGAAGACCTGGAGGGAAGAGTGGGATTGAAGAGAGTGTGGGAGTTTGTTCCAAATGTAGGAAAGAAGAGGAATGAAAGAGTGAAGGTGAGCAGTGATTCGTGATTTTGGTAGTTTTACCAGAAGGAGGTTGATGGCGAACCTTGAGCGCCCTGCGGAAATATGGGGGGGGGGACAAATCTCAGACAGAGCGGGGGGGGTTGAGGCCAGAGAGGAGACAGTCAAGGACAGAAAGACCACTGATATGACCTGCCTGCGGTGAGACAGTGAGAGTCGCAAAGACTCAGCCTCGTCGCGGGAGTAACCAATGATCCCAAATGCCTTGGTTTCCACTGTGTGAAGCCGAGAAAGGTGAGAGGCGGGAGCACCAGCCCAGAGGGAAGAGCAGTTCTCCATCAGGCTATGGACAAAAGCTTTGTACGTGGTCAGGGGCTCAGGTGTGCCAAGGAAGGAATTTAAACGACGGAGGATGCCCAGTCGTCGAGTGGCTTTGGAGGCCATCTTAGAAATGTGGCTTTCCAGGGAAAGATCACGGCAGATAGTGAGACCCACAAGCTTGAATGAAAGGACTTCTTCAAGAGGATTGTTGAGATTGGGAGGTTTTTCCAGACGGTCCTTTTGGAGAGACATAGTGAGAGTGTGAAATTTGTCAGGATTGAAAGACATGTTCCACATGTTGGACCAGCTTGTGATTTCATCCAGATCTGCAGATAGTGAAGAAGCTGCGGCTTGCCAATCTGAGGGATGACAGATGGTACGGCAGAGGGTGGAGAATCAGCGAGGAGATAAAGAGGATTTTACAGAGAGTCGGAGAGCTCATTGATGAAAACCAGAAAAAGAACAGGGCCCAGAACGCTACCTTGAGGGACTCCAGCCTGGACATGAGGAGGGGATGAAAGAACTCCATTTAGGGTCACACATTGGCTGCGACAGGAGAGGAAGTCTGCGAGCCATGAGTGGAGATGTCCTTGGATACCAAAGGAAGAGAGTTTGGTGAGCAGGTCAGGGTACCAGACCATGTCAAAAGCATGCAATATGTCTTGGGATATGGCTCTGATTTCATGTCTGACATTGAGGATCTCCCTCCATAGTTGGGAGAGCAGAAGCAGCATTTCCAGGGTAGAGTGACCTGGTCTGAATCCAAATCCTGGAAATATTATATCCCATCAATTGCTTTCTGCATCTCAATTAAATTTTTCTTCCTTCTTTTGCCTTCAATTTCACATCCTTATTACAGCGTGAGCGCTGTATACAATTGCACCGAGTTTGAAATGTCCCCGGCGTCTACCACGTCTACCACGTCTCCGGTACCCCCCCCCCCCCACGTGCCTCAAGACAACCAATGACGGCCGTCCGGTAGATGCAGTGCGTAACCTAGATGGAAATAGCGAAAATTGACGGAAATACCCGAGTATTTCAACGGAGATTTGTGAAATTAATGTGTTATATATGTGAAAACCATTTAATTTATGGCTTGACAGAAAAAAACGAAGAAACGCGCCCCTCTCATGTATGAACGAACGAAAGACGACATTTCCGCCCACCATGGCATTTCGCGCCGAAAGACGTCATTTCCGCCCACCATCGCATTTTGAGCCAAAAGACGTCATTTCCGCCCACCATCGCATTTCGAGCCGAAAGACGTCATTTCCGCCCCACCATCGCATTTCGCGCCGAAAGACGTCATTTCCGCCCCACCATCGCATTTCGCGCCGAAAGACGTCATTTCCGCCCCACCATCGCATTTCGCGCCGAAAGAAGTCATTTCCGCACCACCATCGCATTTCGCGCCGAAAGACGTCATTTCCGCCCCACCATCGCATTTCGCGCCGAAAGACGTCATTTCCGCCCCACCATCGCATTTCGCGCCGAAAGAAGTCATTTCCGCACCACCATCGCATTTCGCGCCGAAAGACGTCATTTCCGCCCACCATGGCATTTCGCGCCGAAAGACGTCATTTCCGCCCACCATCGCATTTCGCGCCGAAAGACGTCATTTCCGCCCCACCATCGCATTTCGCGCCGAAAGACGTCATTTCCGCCCACCATCGCATTTTGAGCCAAAAGACGTCATTTCCGCCCACCATCGCATTTCGCGCCGAAAGACGTCATTTCCGCCCCACTATCGCATTTCGCGCCGATCGCCGAATGCTGAAAGCTAAGTTCGTCTTATTTTACATCATTCTTTTGCGGCTCCCTGCCACACTGTATCGAACGATTTCATTCCTTCTGTTATATATAAAGGTGCTTATCACAATAATAACAAGATTTTTACATTTCAAATATTAAGTACGCTTTTTAATTGTTTTTCAACTGAAAAAGCATAAATTGCATATTTTAACAGTAGTGTACTCATTTGCTTCACCACACGCGCTGTATTGAAGGATTTCACTTGTTTTCTTCATCATGAACTCTCACTGGATTTTTGAAACAATTAATTTTAATGATCATCCAGGTGTACGCAATGACCTGGATATAGATACATAAACACTCATGCCCGACTGCCACCAACTGGAACATTTGTTTGCTGCTTGTCTGGATTCGAGTTCAGTAAAATATTTGTTTGTCCTCAACACTTCTGAAACAAAGACAAAATGGGACATGATGTAGATGAAGAACATGCAGTTTCGACCAAATTTGAAATAATTTGTGATGCAAGACAAGAATCTTGGCAACTTACGTTCCAACCGGTAGGATGGTTTCAGGTGAGCAGGAAGGAGCAGCCTCTTCTGAGGGGGCTTTGGAAAAAAAAAAAAACACAACAGAAATATGAAAGTTTAAATACATTGATATTTTCATCAGTTTAATAACTTGTTCAGAAAAGGCCACACAACGAAATGCGTGGATGGAACAGGTAATCAACGAAAAGGTGAACCAGGTGATCTCATCCAATCGAAGGGAGTTAAAGTTTTTGTTAAATATTCTGCATGGGGATGATGACCGTGTCAATGAGCTACCTTCCCACAAAAATTATAATTACAATTATCTCCACAATTTAGGATATTCTTCTTCATCGAAAGAAGTATAAACAGCAATGTCTGTGAAAGACGAAGTGTCAAAATTTATTTCAACAATGTTTTGATCTTGGGGTTGGCAGTGATTGCACCCAGTGTGTTCACCCCCACCTGTCAAAAGGTATTGAAGAGTGCTTACCTGTTGAAGATCTTGCATAACATGTGGCTTCTGTTGTTGCTGCCCATCATGAGGGTGATGTTTCCGTCCAGGAGGCAGCCAATGAACAATTCAAGTCGGTGATGAATTGCTTTTCACCAACAATAAGACCCCACCATGGTTTTCTGCAGCTTTGGTGCCTTCACTATAAAAGTTCAGGTTCCTGTTCTCATGCAAATGCAAAATATCCATCAGGAGTGAAATCCCTGTCCTTGAGTGTACTTTCAAAAAAACTTTCGGTTATGGCTCCAATGTGATCTCAGGTACATTCACTTGTTTGGAAGAGACTGTGCATTGAAGGAAATTGGTTTCAACAGAATATACTCTGTCTTTCTTTTAAAGCGTGCAGCATGAGACTATTATGTGAGATGGGAGATGAGGAGGGATGGTCGTCATCTATGGAGATGAGGCTTGCCCTTGGGCTTCTTCAGGAGGATGACTTTGTCTCCTCTGATGGCGTATCGCCGCCCGTTTGGGTCACTTTCTCTCTTTTTATCAAGATCACTCAGCAGCATCTCTTGTCTTTCTCTTTGGAGCTCAGTGTAGTCTGGAGTGATAAAAATGTTTCTTGTCCAGAGAGAGGGATCATTTAAATTCCGTATCTTCTTGTTATTCGCAAGAACCTGATTCCTGTCAGACTCGCATCTGAAAACAACTTTCATGGGTCTGAAGCTGTTCTCAACATAGCGTCCAATGCGGAAAGTCCGTACGGGCTCATGGCTTTTTATTAATCTCCAGGTTCATCTCCAGGTTCATGGCTTTTATTAATTTTGCCACAACCTCCTTGTCATGTTCACCTTTTCCCTCCTTCACTCCACGGAACATGAGGTTGTTTTTGCGCCTTTCAATTTCCGTTCGTTCATCCTTGACAAATTCAGACTGAGAAGAATGGTGGGGCTCCCGTTTGGGCAGCAGCCGATGACCATCGTGCTGTTTCTGCTTATGTAACTTGCCTTCACAGTGAGGCTCGGGTTGTTTTTGGAGGGAAACACTGTACAGTTGTCGTTGCTGCTGCAGCCCGTAATCACTGTGAGGCTTCGGTTCAGTCGGTGGCAGCAAATCAACATTGTCCTGTTTCTGCTGTTGCTGCTGCAGCCCGTCATTAGTTCCAAGCACTTCTTCATTTTTCTGCCTTTGCTGTTCCTCCTCTCGTTTCTTCCGGTCCTCCTCCTCCTTTAGCCATAATTCCTTTTCCATAAACTCATGTTCCATTTTCTGCACAAACTTCTCTCTTTGTACAAGATTTCTTTCGTTTTCGACCAATCTAGCCTCGTGTTCCTGAAGCTTTTCTTCCTCTGCTCGTGAAACCTTTTCCTTCTCTTTTTGACATTGTTCTTTCTCTTGTTCGTTATCACCAATGTTCTGTTTTGCTGTGAATTCCATTTTTTTCAGTAATTTCCAGAACCTCCTTTCCCTCTGCTTTCTGAATCTCAAGGTGTTGGGTTTCCTGAACCTCCATTACTAATGGTGGATTGTCTTTCGATTCATTTTTCCGTTTCACTTTACATCGACATCATAAACTGCAAGAAAAAAAAAACAAACATTCTCAGTTGAAGCAAAAATGAAGTTTTACATCACATGTAAAGTATTGAATACGTGGTTTTGTAAAACATAAACAAACATGTTTCACGAGTGTTACAATTCTGGAAGATATGGAGCATGCAGATGTAACAATGTCCAAAGGAATGGTGTGGGACGATGAATCACACTTGGTTATTTGTAGAATCTAATGTAATGGTGGAGGATGTTATGTTATGAACTTTTGCATTTGTTTTTTGCTAAATAAGGAAATTGTGACTTTTTGGAAAATCATATCAGATTTAGCTGGAATTCCATTGGCAACATTTTTTCGTGACGTCATTTGATGGCCATCTTGGATTTGAAAACAACTTTTTGGTGTTTGTTTTGCACACATTGTTAAGGCTCGTATGAGAGCTAAGAATGAGGAAGGACAAAACAGTGGGAAACAGAGACATTAGGAGATCTGTGGAAGGGAGAGGGATGGGGCGGGGTACATGGGGTATACAAGATGAACACCACAAGGACTTTCAGGAAGGAAAACATGGATTAAGGAGGTGGGTTTGGGGTAGATTAACAGTCGTAGAAAAGATCATGGTTTTGGATGGGGGAAGATAAGAGGTGGTGGTGAACAGCTGTTTTGAAGACCTGGAGGGAAGAATTGGATTGAAAACAGTGTGGGAGTTTATTCCAAAGGCAGGAAAACAGAGGAATGAAAGAGTGAAGGTGAGCAGTGATTCGTGATTTTGGTAGCTTTGCCAGAAGGGTGTTGCTGGCGGACCATGAGCGCCCTGCGGAAATATATATAGGACATATTACAAACAGGGGGACATATTACAAACAGAGTGGGGGGGGGGGCGAGAACGGAGAGGAGACGGTAAAAGACAGAAAGACCACCGACCAGCCTGTAGTGAGAGAGTGAGAGGCCCAAAGACTCAGCCTCACTACAGGAAATACCAATGATCCTAAATGCCTTGGTTTCAACAGCGTGAAGCCGAGAAAGGTGAAAGGCAGGAGCACCAGCCAAGAAGGGAGAGCAGTACTCTAACAGGCTGCAGACAAAAGCTTTTTGTGTGGTCAGGAGCTCAGTTTGGCCGAGGGAGGACTTTGCATGGCGGAGGATACCCAGTTGGAGAATAGCTTTGGAGGCCAGCTTGGAAATGTGGCTTTCCCAGGAAAGATCATGGCAGATAGTGAGACCGAGAAGCTTGAATGAAAGGATTTCTTCAAGAGGATTGTTGATAAAGTAGATGGGGAGAGGGGGGGGTTCTAAACAGCCTTTTTGGAGAGACACAGTGAGAGTGTGAGATTTGTCAGGATTGAAAGACATGTTCCACGTTTTGGACCAGTTTGTGATTTTACCCAGATCTGCAGAGAGCGAAGAAGCTGCTGCTTGCCGGTCTGAGAGATGTCAGATGGTACAGCAGAGGGTGAAGTCATCAGCAAAACGATAAAGAGGATTTTTCAGAGAACCGGAGAGATCATTGATGAAAACCAGAAAAAGAACAGCCCAGAACGCTACCTTGAGGAACTCCAGCCTGCACAGGAAGAGGGGATGAGTGAACACGTTGACTGCGACAGGAGAGGAAGTCTGCGAGCCATGAGTGGAGATGGCCTTGGATATCATAGGAAGAGAGTTTGGTGAGCATGGCAGAGTGCCAGACCATGCTGATGATTGGGAGAAGGCAGATTGGTCTGTCGTTGCAGGGATCTGTTTTTGCTTCTGTTTTTTTGCAGAGCAGTAATGTTTGCTGATTTCCAAGCAGATGGCAGATGACCTTGAACAAATGAGAGGGTGAATAGTATGGAGAGAGGTTGAGCAAGAGCAGAGGAGCAGGTTTTTAGAACTCATGGGCTGATGCCGTGTGGACCGGTTGTGGAATCTAAGTCGAAAAGTATTTTGGCCCACCACATTGACATTGACCAACAAACTATTCCTTGGAAATCAATACTTAGTAGGTGAGTTTTAGTTTATATTCGCAAGAAATGTTAAGTGAGTAATCCTTAAGAATCTTCCTAAAGACATCATTCCCACTTTGTGTGAACGTAAAATACAGTCACAGGTTTCAACTTGTGTCACATGCGTGGGACATCATTCATATCAAGTACTGGATGTAAAAAAAAAAAAAAATATTAAATTATTTCACTTGTACATCATAGACGAAAATAATGGTACATGGACTTTTTAGAATATTCACCATGGATCAAATTATCAAAGAAAAAGCTGTAAGAAAAACTGTCACTCAGTAAATATAAAGAGCTATGAGGAAACTGTATGTTAAAATTTAAGAAAATACCGAGGCCGATAAGGAACAAGCATTTGGTGAATTGGCACATGTACTGTATGCACTTTCAATAATAAAACATGAATGGAAAGAAAATCATGTGTAATCTATCCATGTCTGGTCATCCTTCATTATTTCAGCTAGATTATTACAAAAACGAAAAGCTGGTTGCTCTTTCACTTGAATAATTATCAACTTCTCATGTTTCACATTGTGTTATGGCGATGGGATACATGATGGCATCTCCCAAAGAGCTCCCGTTCAACAAACCAACAACAGATTTTAAACTCTGCTTGTTTTGCCAGACAGATACTGGTGAAAAGCTTGTTGCTACTCAACACAGAACCTTCAAGGAATTAGCATTTGAAATTTTTCTAAAGTGTGTGCAGAAAAAAAGGCAGATTTTTACAATCCAGAACTTGTGTGAGTTGGACAAAGGCTGCTCAGAATTACAGGAGACGAGCTTAAAGCTAAGAAAGCTACTTGACACAGAGATTGACATTAAAAAAAACCGAGTCACCTGGATAAAACTGAGTCACCTGGAAAGAGATGAAAGAAGAAGCAAATTTGCTGTTGCTTCACAAGAAACAACTTTACTGACAAAGAGGACGACCCAGTGTTTCAGAATCTATTAAGCAGACTCGTTTGAGCAGTACAGTGTTTGTCAAAACAAAATGTGAATTTTGTCAACCAACCACACATGACGAAGAGCCAAAAGTCCATGAAAAACTCCAGAAGGGCCAATTCCTGGTAACATGGGAGAAAACAATCCAAGAAATTGTAAACAGCAGTGGATATGATTCCTGGAAAGTTGGGCTTGCCGACGTGCTGTCTTCTGGAGGTTTACTGTCTCATGATATTCTGTACCACCGCACGTCCCGCTTCACAAAAAAACTGGGAAAAGTATATTCAGCGTCCATGTTGTAAAGCTAAATCACTTGAAAACAGGGTACCAATCATCCAGCCTACAGTGAGTGTTGCTTTTACTGCCACACACTGATAGTTCTTCAGTGTTCTGCAAGACCAAGTAGATGAGGGGCAGTATATCGAAATTGCTGAACTGCAGAAGTGCAGATTATTCATGAATTACAAGACAGACTTGGCTGAAACTTTCACTGGTTTTTTGACACACAGGTAACTTAAAACACAACCATAATTACAAACAGCTTACCAAAGTGAAGGCTTACCAAAGTTCTACCCAACCTGCAAATGACCAATGAGGTATTTACACCAAATTTAACTTTGATTAACACAGCAAAAGTGGGTTTGTTCATGGCAGTCATTTTGAAATCCAAGATGGCCACCATCCACAACTTCTAGAAAATTAAAGTTGTGTGTTTCTAACTTCTTGGCATGACAAATGTGGGTATTGCCACCAAAATAGACTTCATATGACATTCACAGCCCGAGTTATTCGGAAATTTGGAGTAACATGGCGGCCATTTTGAAATCCAAGTTGGCCCCAAAACTTTGGATGAAAAAACAATGTTACCAATGGATTGTGGACACCTTGTCATCTACTCTCACAATTAAACGACATCTTCCATATTTAGCAAAAAAACTTCTAGTCCTTATAATCCAACATAAAGTCGTACACAATAAACTCGCTTCAAATATCTGAGCGATCTTGTTCCTTCGTGGATGAAGACATGATAAATATTGATGAATTAGTCACTTGTGTTCTTTACCAGTGAATGCAGAGCTTTCTTTTGAGCCTCCCCTTCTTGTTGAACCAACTTGACGGATCAAATGTGATTACAACATAAAACAAAAGGAGGGAAATCGAGACAAATGCGATATCACGAACCACAGACATCCCTCCATCCACAACAGCATCATTCTGGAAAACCTATGGAAATAGACAATGGCAGGGGAAGGAGGAATGTTTATTGCATTTACAATGAAACAAAACAATTATTTTACAAAATCCAAAAGTTCAAGACAAAATAAAAACATGATCTTGAATTTTTTTACAATACAAACACAATGGCTGATAGAATGTGGGAAGTTTATCGTTTGTACGATGCTTGCCGATTGCAGGTTTGCAAGAGGAATTAGAAAGGAATTTGTGAATTTGGGAAATAATACCGTGAAGATTCCTCCATCGACATGACCAGGAAGGAGCCTTTGCCTTGAAGGAACAAATTCCAAGTTTGCTTGGTGGGGAAAGTTAACCTGCAGTTTCCAACCAAAGATAAATCTCTTGATATCAACAAATCATCACGGTAAAGAGGAAGCGCAACGACAAAATAAAGGGCAGACAAGGAAGATTAAATATGGGATTTCAACTCCGTACCGTCATTCACTGGCCCACTCCTTTTTTTTAGGCTATTACTGGAATCTTTGATTTCAATTTTTTTAAAAGTACCGTTAGGCAAGATAGCCGACTTAAGAGGATGCAAAAATGGCAATTCAGGGGGACCTCATGAGATACCTGAGGAAGGATACACCTGCCTCGGTGAATATGGGATTCAGGTGTTGAATCAACTATTGAACTGGGTTACGATGAGAGACGAGATTCCAAGGGTATGGAGGTAAAGCATTCTGGGACCATTATTTAATATTCCACTTGCCAGATGTATGTATTTTAGATTGGCAAATACCACCTGTCGCTTTGCTGACGAGAACACAAAGAGGAGGAAGAAAAAGAGGGGGGAAGGGGGGGTAGAGAGAGAGGTGGGGAGAGAGAGGGGTGGGGGAGAGAGGGGTGGGGGAGAGAGAGGGGTGGGGGAGAGAGAGGGTGGGGGAGGGAGAAGGGCGGCGTAGAGAGGGGTGGGGGAGAGAGACAATGGGGAGAGTGGGAAGGTGGAGGGGGGAAGAAAGACGAGGGAGGTAGAGGAAGGAGAGGTGTGGGAGCGAGTGAGAGAGAGGAGGAGTGGGGGAAGGGAACACAGCTGTGGGATAGAATGTTAATTACCAATCATAATGTCTCATCAAAATGATGCCGCACAGAAGAACTGAAGATGGAAACAAAATAATGTCCGAAATTTTCTACAGGTCAAACTCTAAATACTGCCTCAAGACAAACACCGCCCGGACACGTCCAGAGCCAAGACGTCTGGAGAGAAACACGCCTAGATAAGGTCAGGGTCAGGTATGGGAGCATGTGCCAGAACAGCGCGTCGCTGCGTCCACTTTCCGCCGGTACTCCAGGGGCCTCCGTCTGGCCATCCCCCAGGCAGATGCCAGGCCCATCCCCATCTCCTTGAGATGATGGTCAACCTGCTGCAACCATGAGGCACGTGGTCGGCCCACTGGCCTCCTCCACTCATGAGACTCCCTTGCTGAGAGAATCTGCTGAGCAGGATCAGCGTCAGGAAAACGAGCCACATGTCCATACAGCCGCAACTGACGCTCACGGACTATGCAGGTAACAAATCTCATCCGAGTCTCTCTCAGCAACCGCTCATTGGACACAAAATCCGACCAGGGATAGCCAAGGATTCTCCGAAGAGACCTGGTACCAAAGGAATTAAGTCTCCGTCTCAGATCCTTGGTCAGAGTCCAAGTCTCGCATCCATAAAGCAAGACTGGAAGTACCAAGGACCTGAAGACTCAGACTTTCGTCCTCCCGCACAAGTACCGGCAGCGCCACACCCCATGATCCAGTGAATCCATGACTCCTCAGGCCCGACCCAGACGTCTATTGACTTCTGACTCGCAGCCAGCAGAGACATGAATATCACTGCCAAGGTAAGTGAATCTCTCCACGACCTCAACATCCTCACCACAAACAGACACAGACAGGACAGCAGCATCCAATATGTCACCGAAAGCCTGGATCTTAGTTTTGACCCAGGAAATCCGTAATCCCAACGGCTCCGACTCCTCATTCAGCACCTCGAGGGCCCCCAAGAGGATGTCTAAAGTCTCCGCAAAGATGACTACATCATCTGCAAAATCAAGGTCCGAGATCTTGACATTCCCAAACGATGCACCGCAACTTGATCTCTCTGACATCCTCCCTAAGATCCAGTCCATACAAGTGCTGAAAAGTGTGGGGGCAAGTACACATCCCTGACGAACTCCAGTAACAACTGGAAATAAGTCAGAGATGGTACCACCACACTTCACAGCACTCTCAGTACCAGAGTAGAGTTCAGACATCAGATCGATCAGTTTTGGTGGCACCCCATGAAGACCAAGAATCCTCCAGAGGACATCCCGATTCACTGAATCGAACGCTTTACAGAGATCAACATAGGCTGCAAGCAGCCCCTGCCGAAACTCTGGTCTGCGTTTGGTGAGGACACGAAGTGCAAGGATACGGTTAATCGTTGACCTCTTTGGAGTAAAGCCTGACTGCTCTGGACGCTGGTGCTCAAGCAGATGGTGGCGAACTCTATCAAGAATTATCTGAGCAAAGACCTTGCCCGGCACTGAGAGTAGCGTCACCCCTCGGTAGTTGTTGCAGTCTTGGAGATCACCCTTCCCTTTCCAGAGAGGGACAACAAGGCCCCTCTTCCAATCAGTTGGGATGATGCCTGTGTTCCAGGCAGAGCACAAAACTGCATGCAACGACACGAGTGCAGCATTTCCACCAGCCTTGAGAAGTTCGGCATGGATGCCACAGATCCCTGGAGCTTTGCCCCATTTCAACCAGTTCACCACAGCCCGTGTTTCCACAAGCGAAGGTGGACCACAGTTGATTCGAGGGTCAGCAACAGGGATTGTAACACCCTTGACGTCCAACTCGACAGCTGGGGGATCAGCCTGGTACAACCGCTCAAAGTAACCGGCCCAGCGGTCCTTCACTTCAGACTCCTCTGTCAAGAGCCTACCACTCTCTGCTCGAACTGCAGTGCTCCGAGGGATGGGCTTGGATGAACGTAATGCGCGAATTCCCCTGTAAGCGGGACGAGAATCACCTGTCCACAGGTGATGCTCTACCCCCTCACAGATTCCTCGCACATAGGCCTCCTTGTCCACCCTCAGTGCACGTACAGTTTTACGCCTCAGCTCCCTGAACAGCTCAGCTCTGCCATTCAGCCTGGCCCTGCGACTCTGGTCAATGGTATCCAGTGTCCCTTGAGAGACAAAATTCTTCTTTGCCCTGCGGTGAGCTCCAAGGCATCCACCGGCAACATCAAGGACGGTGGTCTTGAAGGCGCTCCACAACTCTTCAGGACCCCCAAAGCACCCAGACCCCCAAGTGTCCACTCAGCCTGTTCGCAAACTCCTCAGCTACTCTCTCATCCCTGAGCTTGGCAACATCCAGCCTAGGCTGGGATGGTACCATTCTCCAGGATTTAAGGTGCAGCTTTAGAGTTGCTACAACAAGCCTGTGGTCAGTATTGAGGAACTGAGCACTCCGGTAGACCCTGCAGTTCTGGATCATCCTCCAACGACCGTCAATGAGGACATGGTCAATCTCCTTTGCCACACCGCCAGCGTTGGAATACCAAGTCCAGCGATGAGCTTGTGGGCGCTGAAACCATGAACCAGCCACCCTAAGTCCATGACTTCTTGCAAAGTCAAGGAACTTAGTGCTATTCTGGTTCATAGTTCCTGACCCATGGGGACCAACACACACCTCATAACCATCCCTATCAGTTCCAGTCGATGCGTTGACATCCCCCAAGACTAGAAGTGTATCTCGTCTGGGGCACTGATCAACCACAGACTCGAGTGTGGCATAGAATGCATCCTTCACGGTGAGGTCACTCGCCTCAGTCGGAGCATAAACAGAGACCAGGGAAATGACACCTAAGGAGTGACGAATCCTTAATCTCACAATACGCTCGTTGACCGGTGTTACCTCAATTATCATTGGGGTCAGCTTATTGGACACAGCTACAGCAACCCCTTGGGTATGGTAACCATCAGAGCGACCAGACCAATAGTAGGTGTCACCACCCACCATTATCTCGCCGCAATCCGGTCTCCGAACCTCAGAGAGAGCTGCAATCCCGATGTCCAAACGCTTGAGCTCAGATGATAACAAAGACAGGTGATCATCCTCCCTTAGGGATAGGACATTCCACCCACCCGAAGGGACCGCCTCAGGTTAACCCAAGGAGACCGCCGTCTGGTGGACGGCACCTCAGCACCACTCCGACACACTCTCCCGCAATCTGACCCAGGGATGTTACCCCATGGTTTCCCTCCTATCATCAAAGATTGGGGGTCCTGAAGGCTTTGCCCCAATCCCGTCATCCGGTGAGCTGCCCTGCGAAGGGAAGCTGCACAGGAGGTACTCCACTGAGTGGGTTTTCAGATTTTTTTGCGTTTTTGCGTTTTGCGGAATGAAGGGTTTTACGGTGGCCGGAGTGCAAATCCTGCCACCAACCTCCTAATAAGAAGTGACCCAACTGCAGGAGGACGTCCGCAGACACAGTTGGGCACTAGATATGGATGGCCGTTGGCTCACAAGGAGCTCCTCCGCCCTTTGACAGGTTTTGTTTTTAATCCTACTGGGTGTCCATATCCAAACACCCTCCTCACCAGAAAACCTGGTGGGGGAGACGGTTTAGTCGCCGACAACCCGACCATGGAACAGGTTAGTACAGGTTTACATTGGTACCTGTAGCAGGCACAGATCGAACCTGACCTGACTTGAGATCCGTCCTAGATCCGTCCGGAGCTAAACATTGCCTCCATCCGTCCGAGCCAAACACCGCTTCCGTCCGTCCGGAGCTAAACACCTCTTCATCCTCCCAGAGACAAACACTGCCTCGATCCATCCGGAGCCAAACACCGCCTCGATACGTCCAGAGCCAAACACCACCTCGATCCGTCCGGAGCCAAACACCGCCTCGATCTGTCCGGAGACAAACAGTGCCCAGATGCATCCAGAGCAGAGATGAACACTGCCCATAAATAACCACCGTCCAGACACGTGCAGAGACAACCACCGCATATGGACACAACCACAGTTTAGATACATCCAGAAACAGAGAGTAAATTGGTGGGAGGCGGATGCTGCACTGTGTTAGGAGGGGGTGCTGCGAAGATGGGACAAAGAAAGAGGGAGAGGGAGAGGGAGGGGGTGGGGGTAGGGGAACTAGGAGAGAGAATATGTTATGCCTCATGAACAATACACACTCACACGAACACACACACACACACACACACACACACACACACACACACACACACACACACACACACACACACACACCAGTGCTTGGCTGATATAGGTAAATTTTCGGTTGTCGGCTGATTGGAGTCGGTGTCATGACCGACTGCAGTGCGAGCCGCATCCAACCCAAAAACCTTGAGTGGCTTTCAACCTTGTTTTGGGGAATTTCAATAAACCAATAATAAAAACAATGTTGTATGAGAGACGTTTCAAGATGATGAACTTACTTGTGGTGTTATAAAAAGTAAAGTTAGCGACATGGATGTAAATCTGTGCATTCATATTGTGTTCCCTTTTCTGACACATGGTGTTTCCTGTCATGAATCACTTGGTGAATTGAACATAAACTCGAACTTCAATGGGTATTCGATGGTGCAACGCGTGTTGCCCTGAACGGTCCAAATTATTGAAGCCACAAACCCTGACTCACCCCCCACCCCCAACCCCCAACCATTATAAATCCTCTGTACGGGCCTGATTTACCAAACTACAAAGGAATCGACTCAAATCGTGTTGTGTACCTTCCCCAAGTACAATACGCTGTTATTTCTCACAATCCCCACTTACCTGCTGTGATGGCCTGGACGCTACACTTCCGAGGACGGTGAGCACGATCATCGTGATGGGAAACAACATGGCTGGTGCATGGCTATCCATGAACTGAAGATTTAACGATACTGCTATGTCTGAAGAGTTTCCTATTGTTGGAATTCTCATTGTGACGTCACAATGGACTGTGGCCATGCCCCCTTTCCCTCATTCACATTGCTTTTCAACGTTCAGAACACCTCGACTCTATTATCTATCCTTTGATCACCCACAAAATGGATATGATGTGTCATTTTCCAATTTGTGATGTATAAAGAAGGTACTTTTGTGAAAAAAAAAAGAAGTCGAAACCTCCATCTTCAAAATTAGCCATGACGTCACACGCGGAAGTACACCGCGAGACTCGTTTCACATTGAGTGTGGGTTACTGATCCAGTTAAAAAAACTAGAGAAGCTCATGCGTACCCATCCTCAGATGGCACAGGAATAAACTTGCCATTAGCATCCAACCAACCCTAGCTGTTGGAATCAGTGTTATGATGTGCAAGAACCCTCCACTCCAGTGCTTGATACCAAACTCGGAGAGAATGTTGATATGTCGCTCCTTCTGTTGGAGGCAACCACCCAACATTGAGGTTACCCTTAGCCAATGGTTTTGTGGACATTTGAAATCTGAGTGATGCTAGATCTTGATTTTCTCGACCACCTTAGACAAGTTTCATGATTTATATTCCAGCTATTTTTATGTCATTTTTAGAAGTATTGCTGTTGTCAAATCCCAAGAAGGCTGCATTTTGATTTCTCTTTTTAACTTTTGTCACAAATGCCACTTTACCCTGACCAAATATAGCAGATGTGGTGTCACATCCACTGAATACTTGTATCAGCAAGATGTTCTGCCTGATTTTGATATTCATACTTTCTTGTATAGTACTGATGTTGAATTTATGCATTTTCATTTTGAAGATTTCCTGCCTCTCAGAGTGATGTAACAACATGACCAACATATCAGTGTCTTCTGCTACGACCACAACATTTTTGTGAGACGAGCAGCTTGTCGCGCCTTCTCCACAACAAGTGTATCAACATCTGCCCTCGCCTGGGACACAGTCAATCCTTCAGTAGTAAAAACATCAGTAAGCAGTCGTATCTGTAATGTCCGGAGGGCAGCGGGACTCGGACAGTCGTGAGGATTGCTGAACACTGTTTATTGCCCGTCCGGATGCACACTACTACAGACTACCCAGGCTCCACAGACTACAACCACGCTTAGGCGCGAACTCCTATATCCCGTGCAGGCACGTGACCACTCCAAAACCACTCCTCCACCTCGCTCCCCGCATCGTGCCCTGCCCCCGCAGGCCACTACACCACAGTATCATGCTCTGCTAATTGGCCGTATTACTGAGGACCATGTCTTTTGCTAACCCAACGCTGACTAACCTTTGACACTTGGACCTTTGGTGAGTGTAGCTTCTGTTGTAGTTGATATTCATGCTCTTTGATTGAGGGACAGCTATCATAAGAATCAAAGACTACTTCTGCTCTGTTCGCAAAGTTCTTCTTTATAAAGCTGTTGTAAGACCGTGCAATGTCTTTGAATGTCGAGCCAGGCTTCCAGGGTATTTGGTGAATGAGCTAGCCACCGTCATTGATGTATTTACTGGCTACTGGCGTTGTCAGTTCAACTTGGGCTGAAGGCGAAAATTCTTTTCGATATTTCCCCTTTGATGCCTTGTCAGGCTTTCTCATGAACTCCCCAGGATGAAATAGTGCTTTGGATAGTGTCGTCAGTTGGTGCTTCAAACTCAGACTCAAACTGAAATCCTCTTGCCAATAGTATGGTGCATTTCCATGTTTTCTGAAGGGGCAATTTAGTTAATCAATCATCATTAGGAATGGAATAAGGCAAAAGTAACAGTGAAGTTGACCATAGCTTGTCCGTGGTAGATGACAAAGATGCTGTTAGATACAGAACATGTGGCTGGATAGTGATCACCGAAATTTGATAATTACATTTTTTTTCCTTGATTAGTGGAGTTATGAATGACCTTTACAGGGTCCCAGAAAGGACTAGGTCGAATATTAATGGTTCAATCAATTTCTTAGGTTGAAATAGTTCTAGGCCAATATCCACCTCGATACCTTTGAAAATTTCCAATTTCTGGCTGTGGTCAGGCTAGGGCTGGCCGTTACCGAGTTACAGAACGGCCATAGCCCAAAAACGATGGTTGCAATCGATTTTTCATGCCAAAAAACCCCATTAGTAGACACCAAACTTGTACATCTTGGACAAATTTTGGATTTTTCATTTTTTGTGTCAGCCATGGACTACCCTGCGTGTGGAAACAGATGAAGAGTAAAAGGAGCGGAGAGAATGAGGGAAGTACGGCAGGGATCTTTCACTCAAAATGGTGAATGCATGGAATGGTCTGCAAGCGTAGTGACACAAGTCAGTGGATATTTTAAAAATTGAGTTGGATTGGTATCTGGAAGTAGTATACTTGGTGTTGGCTTAATGGTTAGGGTGGTGGGCTTCAGATCCTAGGATCCTGAGTTCAAATCCCATTCGGCTGTTGAGCTAATACCAGGAGGCATTGACTCGGCCTGTCATCCTTCTGAGGTTGGCAAAATGAGTCCCAGCTTGCTGGTATCCTGTGTCGGAGTGATGATCCATCCAGGATTGTGCCCAATAGCCCAGGAGACTTCTTTGGAAGCTCCAACACTCTGCACAGAGTATGGTCCCAATGGATAGATGGATGTAAGTAGTGCAAATGGAGGAGTATTCAAATGTTGGAATGATTGTGTGCTTGATGGGCCTAATGGCCTCCTCCTGTGTTGAAGTTCCTTGTATTTTCTTGCAAAACACCTGCCGTGTTCACCACGAGCACATTTTCCCATCCCTGATTGTCACAAAGACATTCTCCACCTTGCGAAAGTTGTGTAAAATAACAACATGGTCGAAAAAGTTTATAAGCCTAGTGGTTTAGTCACAACATGGTGAGAGCTTATGTGACTTGCCATACTTGTTGCTATTGGATTAATTATACAAGACCCAATCCCCAAAATGATCACTTTCATTTCACCCAGCCTGTGTTTGTGTTCTTCCTTGTAACGTGTTGACTCCAAAAAGTGAGTGACATTGCATCAGGTACTGGCACCATCATCATGTTTCCACTCAAAGCCGACAGGTGAAAGGACTGAATGGTCCAAGGCCATGAAAACTCAGCCATCGTTTCCTTGCATGAAGTCTTCGCAATGTCATGGAGTCTCCACTTCACCCAGGTGTCATAATTCCCTCGTACACATGGATCTAGCAAAGATTACCATTAAGACTAATAAATTGATGGAATGAACAGATTGATGAGTGTTTGAGGTTGCCAACCACTGTGTCTTCTTCGTCTTCTTCGTCTTCTTCTTGCGTATGGGAGCTTGGCTGCCAGTTCGCCATCATTTTGTTGGGGCGCAACTATACCGCTGATGCTGTGCCCCTATTACCAGTAGACTGGTACTCATTTTGCCGACCACAGAAGGATGACAGGCTGAATCAACCCCACCTCGTGTTCATTCAGCTGCCAACAGTGCTCAAACTCAGGACCTCAAGAGCCCAAGCCAGCCACCCTAATCGCTAAGCCAACACCAGGCTTACCACTGTATGAAGCAAGCATAAGTTGATGTTTTGGAGACTTAACCCTTCGTCAGAGCAAAATTGCCAACTTGGGATTAACCCCTGAAGTGTCAGCTTCTCCTTGGTTCCCATGGCAGTTGGCACACCTTAATCAATGTGCTGTTGATTTCGTCCATTGTTCAATCAATCCGTCAAAGCAGATCGACACTCGCCTCAACAACCAGGACGGGTTCCTCTTTATAAGACAAGCTTCACTTTGCATTGCTCTCTTTTGTCAGGAATTTGGCCCAAGATCTTCAACATACCGTGACCAACCTCCATCGATTGGGTGTTCAGCTTTATCCATGTTGCTCATCGTATTCCTGTTGTGAGCAATGGCATAGTGGACAGGGATTAAATGTCGAATTCAAAATTCAGCTGGTTGCATCATCAGTGAGGGTGAGCTGTTCCCCTGTAGGTTAGGGAAGAGATTTCCTGAATTTTGTCAGGGTGCTAGAAAGAACTTGCTGGCCTCCTCTTTGTCAAAAGGACACCAGGGGATCTTTATCGTCCCACAAGCCAATGCTAGCAGGGGTTATTGTGGCTCTTCTCATCAACCAGTTACTTTCACGTGTATGCATTGTCACTTCCTTGGAACCATGAAACTCTTTACCTGTTAAATGTGCAACATAAATCACCACCTGAAGGATTCATAGACAAAGGAAATGTATCCAGACAATAATGAAGTTGTGAAAGCAAGCAAGTAAAGAGGACAAAACTCTGCATGGAAGTATTGGTGTTACAATTATTACAATTCTACTTGTGCATCCGTTATTATACGTTTGATGCTCATGGGACGATGACGGTGAGAAGTTGACCTGCAACAGAAAGGCCGGAATGACTGGACTAACCAAGCCGAGGCACTGGATGTTCTTTTATTGAGATCATACATCTCTTCCTGTGCGCTCTCTATCCCCGAGGAGAGTGGGAGTCTCCAAGTATGATTGAACAGTCGGTGCGAGTCTCACAGTAAGGGTTCTAAGTTGTATCGAAGGTCATAAAGTCGTTTTGTGTGCTCTGTCTCTGTACGAATCATGGCTTTATCTGCTGTTGGCTGGAGGAGCACTTTGAAGGATGAAAACCATAAATGAGAACAGAATTGCACGAATGAAAAATGGAGAAGGACAATATGGAGCAGTTGGTTTTTGGTTTTTCCTGTTCAATGCAATCCTAATGATATGGCCTTTCCAGAGAAAGGCAAGAACGAGGTTTCTGAGCAATTTCAGCATATTAAAATATTAATCTTAGTCTTAGGAGAAATATTGAGGGCGAAAATGATTTCATGATTTCTGTTGAATTTTTCAAAAGCAATAATAGTGGAATGCACCTGCACATGATGTCGATATGCCAGGAACATATGCATGTCCTGTATGAATCATGAACGCACTTAGACGGGCCAACGTGTTGACAAGACATCGAGTTAACAAGATGGGACAACCCCAGACCCAAAGGATGAGAGTTAGAGGGAAGGGGTCCAGTGTGAGGGGCCCCATGCCCTTCTGCAAGATGTCACCAGGCAATATTGCCAGCTCGAGTATGTGCAAAGACCCCGAGGGGAACGCTGCAGGGCCTGTGTGCGGGTTCAGATAAGCGTACTCTTGCAGACTCCACCGGGTGGAAGGGAGAGTGAGTGACTTTCAAGGAGTGACTTGTGTAAAATGTAGGATTAATTATTTGTACAGGCAGCTGCAGCCAGCATTAAATTCAACCCACCCCCACTTCCCCTTCTCCCCACGCCTTTTCTAAAAGGGAAGCTCCTGTTGTTTTGTTCTCTCTCCACATGCTTTCAGGATTTGGATCGTTTGAAACCCATTTATTAAATGTAAAGTGCTTTCTTTAGCAATATCGTTTCACTTTCACAGTCGATGTGAGCCAACTGGCAACTTTTTATCACACCATCAAAGCGAACGGTCACATAGCTACCGATGGAGTAGGTTGTTATTGTTGTTAGCAAAGAAAAAAACAACAATCACCGAAAATAATTCAGTGTTTTGCAAATACATCAGTGAACACAGACAATACTAGTGGGGCAGCATAGCTAACCTAATGTGCATTTCGTGATAAAAGCACTAAATTTGGCACACTTGTAGAAAGACATATTATGAAGCGATTTGGATATTTGGCCACCACAGATTTAGCCTCTGAGGGCCATGGCAGCCATTTTACAAAATGGCGGCAAGGTGACATTAAAATGGCGACCAGAGGAATTAAAATGGCTAGGGCTTCTACATTTGTGGAACGATTTCATCGTTTATGGGGTCTATGGATGCGCCTTACCGACCGAGTACTACAAACGTATGGGAGCAGATTTTTGAAATTCGAAATTGTGAAGGGGGGAGGGGGGTGGAGGTGGGGGGAAACCTTTTTTTGGGAAATAATTAAAATTTGTATAATATGCTCGTATAGTCATAACATGGACTCTAATATATTTATTTGTCATTGCAGGTTGGTGATGGTGGTTGTCGCTTAATAGCAGCCATGTCCAAGAGCTTCAGGTTGGTCGACCCAGAGCGACCTGTCTCAACGTCGTCACATCCACCAACAACAAACTGGAACCTGTGTATCATCTGTCAAGACGACACGAAAGAGACACTGACTCGTCCCTCACAGTCCAAGCGAACAGATGTTGGGAGCGGCTACAGTTCCCTGGCCGAAAATCTGATCAGATTCAATGAACGAAAGGAGCTTCCACGTACGCTTCAGTTACGCCGGCTTGACGAAGGTCACGGAATTGAAGCAGCTATGGTTGCGAACAGTGCTGGTTATCACGAAACCTGTCGACTGAAATATAACAGGACAAAGGTACAGAGAGCCGAAAAGCGAATGCGTGTAACTGCTGATGACAGCCATAATACTGATGCATGCAAGCGCACCAGGCCCCTCTCATCGAGCACAGATAAGTCAAGGCCCCCCTCCTGTTTCTTCTGTGAACAACCTGCAGGCTCAGAATGGCTTCATGAGGCAGCGACCTTCACAATTGACAGGCACGTGAGGGACTGTGCGACCCTCCTTGAAGACAGTGCCCTACTTGGCAAACTCAGTGCTGGGGACATGGTGGCCCTGGAAGCTGAGTACCATGCCAAATGCTTGTCAGGGTTATATAATCGTGCCAGAGCGACCCGATCTTCTGAAGCGCCAGGAGAAACTGAACCAGAGAAAGAGCTGTCAAGAGTAGCTTTTGCTGAACTTGTGCTCTTTATTGAAGAGACCAGACAGGATGAGGAGACGGCACCAGTGTTCAAGTTTGCAGAACTGGCTCAACTATACCTGTCAAGAATTGAACAGCTAAGCATCAGGAGCAACACAAGGGTACATGCCACACGTCTCAAGCAGAGACTCCTTGCCCAGTTCCCTGACATGCAATCACACAGCAAGGGAAGAGACATCCTGTTGGCATTTCGAGAAGATGTTGGCGATGCTATTGCTAAAGCTTGTGAAATTGACAGCGACAATGATGCTATCCATCTTGCATGTGCTGCAAAAGTCGTGCGCCGCCACATGTTTGGAGAAGCCAAGCCTTTCATTGGGTTCCCTGAAGGATGCCAGAAAGAGTCTGTGCCACAAATGCTGCTTGGCCTGGTCAGCATGGTCTTAGAGGGACCCAGCATCAAGGACCAGATGACAGACACAAGCAATGCAGCAGTTACCATTGCTCAAATTGTGAAGTTCAACAGCGTAAAACACAAGCGTATGCAAAGCACCTCACCATCCTCCACTGCACGGCACAGCCCTGCGCAAGAAACGCCTCTTCCAATATATGTGGGGATGATGTTACACACCCACATGCGCAAGAAGGAACTGGTGGATAGGCTGGCACACGTTGGCATGAGCATCTCGTATGATCGTGTCCTCCGCCTCACAGCGCAGATGGGGAACTGTGTCTGCGAGCAGTTTCACTTGGAGCAAGTTGTCTGCCCGCCCAAGATGCGTGGAAAAGTTTTTACTACTGCTGCAGTGGACAATATAGATCACAATCTGAGTTCAACAACAGAGAAGTCCTCCTTCCATGGCACAGCTATCTCACTGATCCAACATCCCAATTTCATGGGAGAAGGTGTGGATCGAACCATAGTCGTAACTGGAGGATCTGGGGATGCAAGCACGTTCATCCGCCAGCTGCCACAGTGTTACACTGACGTGCCTCCTGTAACCAGCAGTGTCAAGAATGTGCCTGTCCCTGCTGCTAGGGTGACGTCACTTGACAGAGAGGCTAAAAAGCATACTCAGGAAGAATATCTCTGGCTACACAATGCAAGGCAGGTCGTTAGGGTTATAGGTTAGGGTTAGGTTAGGTTAGCTAGTTTACTCCAACTGAGAGTTGGGGGAGTAGCGCCCCCCCCCCCCGGGCAGCTTAGCTATAGTTAGGCCTTCCTGCTGCCATGTGGGGGCTAACCAGTTGGGTGACCCTTTACGTGGTGGCGCGGACTTTCTTAAAAAAAAAAAAAACATAAATGTAGTAGGGCCCAGAACTATTTTTTTATTTTTCTCCCCCCCCTCCCCCCCTTAAAAAAACGCGAAAATCGTTAACTGCTATTTTGTAGACCCTCATTAGTCGCATATATAGGCACAGTGATAGTTGTCACCGAAGAATAAATGTAGAAGCCACAGTGATTGAAAAATTTCCCAAATAAAGGGTTTTCCCCCCTTCAAAATTTCGAATTTCGAAAATCTGCTCCCCTACGTTTGTAGTACTCGGTGAGGCGCATCCATAGATCCTGTGCGGCGCCACTAATACACAGTGCACACATACTCCTAATTCAACTGGCCCAATTAATCACAACTTCGTTTAGGGTAGGCCGTGGAGAAAGATTTTTTTGTCCAGGTCTTTCATGAAAACTACTCATCAGATGCTCAACTAAAGGTAGCAAGAATTTGCAATTTTACTGGAACGCTGGCGATGATGCACCAACTATTCGCAAAACACCGTGGGATTTTCAACATCCTCCAGCTAATGCTCGGAGACGGCAAAAACAGCTTAACATCTACATGAGGGATGGCACAATTTGTGAAGCCATGGCCTGCTTGCACTGACATTGTATTATTGGGTCGAGATTTGAACCAATGTGAGACAGCTCAAAGGAAAGTGAACATACCTCAAAGCTGTCTTGATACATGTATGTATCGAATGTAGAAAGCTCATTCTAATGATTCACTGACTCATATTATTTTTCATTCGGTACCTTCTGAGTGATGTAGAAAGCTGAAATTCCGTGGACCGACGGACATCAAAGCCGATACACCGGGTTCAAATCACAGAACCATCGGAAAGCATACATAAATGAAAAAATAAATAAACCAGAAGGGCACTCAGTAGGGCGCATACCTCCACCACGTAATGCCTGATCCACGAAAACATATGGGGCCCAATACATTTTTGAAATATCATGCCATATATCGTTGTGTTTGCCATTTCTCTCAATGGTGAAGAATCACTTTAAAAAGTTAAATAATTCTCGTATCCAGATCCAGATTCGGATCTTCACGAAAATCGAACCATGTCACACACCCAATGTGTCCACGAAGTTTCGTCCAAATCTGTCCACAACTTTTTGAGATATCCTGCACAAAGAGAAACAAACAAGAAGACGTGCAGAGCATGACACTTGCAAAATCCATAAAACAAATCTCACCTCAAAAGTAATTGGTGCTTGAATGCAATGACCAAATATGCAACTCGTCTTCAAATTTCAAGTGAATCAGATGAAAATTGACAATTTTAGAAATTTAGCCTATGTTGACCTCAAAAATAATTGGTGGTTGAATTCAGTGACCTGATATGCAAATGCTCTTCAAATTTCAAGTCAATGGGATGAAAATTGAGGATTTTAGAAATACCTCCTTAGTTGTTGATCTCGGGCCTATGTTGACCTTTTGATCTGCATTGACCGAAAAAAAATAATTCACTGGTTGAATTAAATGACATGAAATATAAATCATCTTCAAAGTATTTCAAGTCAATGGTATAAAAATTGAGATTTTAGAAATACCACCTTAGTTGGTGACCTTGGGCCTATGTTGACCTTTTGGTCCATGTTGACCGAAAAAATAATTGGCTGGTTGAATTCAGTGACCTGAAATATAATCCTCTTCAAACTTTAAGTCAATCGGCTGAAAATTGAGGAATTTATAAATCTCACCAAAGTTGTTGACCTTTGACATATTTTGACCTAATGACTTCCAAAACAATATGCTTCTTCCTTTGGCCAACAAACTCTACCATGTTGTGAAGTTTCATGAAGGTCGGTTTAAATTTGTGACCTGTAGAGATAAAAAGACAGACAAACAAACAGGTCAGGTCAGGTCAGGTATGGGAGAATGTGCCGGAGCAGCGCGTCGCTGCGTCCACTTTCCGCAGGTACTCCATGGGCCTCCGTCTGGCTATCCCCCAGGCAGATGCCTGGCCCATCCCCCATCTCCTTGAGACACTGAGCAACCTGCTTCAACCACGAGGCACGTGGTCGGCCCATTGGCCTCCTCCACTCATGAGACTCCCTCGCAGAGAGAATCTGGTGAGCAGGATCAGCATCAGGAAAATGAGGCACGTGTTCATACAGCCGCAGCTGATGCTAACAGACTATGCAGGAAACAAATCTCATTTGAGTCTCTCTCGGCAACCGCTTGTTGGACACAAAGTCCAACCAGTGACAGCCAAGGATTCTCCAAAGAGACCTGGTGCCAAAAGAATTAAGTCTCCATCTCAGATCCCTGGTTAGTGTCCAAGTTTCACATCCATAGAGCAAGACTGGAAACACAAAGGACCTGAAGACTCGGACTTTCGTCCTCCCGTACAGGTATCGGCAGCACCACACCCCATGATCCAGTGAATCAATCACTCCCCAGGCCCGATCCAGATGTCTGTTGACCTCTGGCTCACAGCCAGCAGAGACATGAATATCACTGCCAAAGTAAGTGAATCTCTCTACGACTTCAACATCCTCACCACAAACAGGCACAGACAGGACAGCAGCATCCAAGATGTCATTGAAAGCCTGGATCATAGTTTTGACTCATAATCCCAGGGGCTCCGAATCCTCGTTCAGCACCTCAGGGGCCGCCAAAAAGATATCTCGAGTCTCTGCAAAGATGACTGCATCATCTGAAAAATCAAGGTCGGAGGTCTTGACATTCTCAAATGATGCACCGCAGCTTGATCTCTCCAACATCCTCCCGAGAATCCAGTCCATATCAGCGCTGAAAAGCGTGGGGGCCAGTACACACCCCTGACAAACTCCAGTAACAAATGGAAATAAGTCAGAGATGGTTTCACCACATCGAACAGCACTCTCAGTTCCAGAGTAGAGTTCAGACATCAGATCGATCAGTTTTGGTGGCACCCCACGAAGACCAAGAATCCTCCAGAGGACATCCCGATTCACTGAATCGAACACTTTACAGAGATCAACATAGGCTGCAAGCAGCCCCTGCCGAAACTCTCGTCTGCGTTCGGTGAGGACCCGAAGAGCAAGGATACGGTCAACTATTGACCTCTTTGGTGGAAAGCCTGACTGTTCTGGATGCTGGTGCTCAAGCAGATGGTGGTGAACCTTATCAAGAATTATCCGAGCAAAGACCTTTCCCGGCACTGAGAGCAGCGTCACTCCTCGGTAGTTGTTGCAATCTTGGCGATCACCCTTCCATTTCCAGAGAAGGACGACAAGGCCCCTGCTCCAGTCAATTGGGATGATGCCTGTGTTCCAGGCAGAGCACAGAACTGCATGCAATGACATGAGTACAGCACTTCCACCAGCCTTGAGAAGTTCAGCATGGATTTCACAGATCCCTGAAGCTTTACCCCCATTTCAACCGGTTCACCGCAGCCTGTGTTTCCACAAACGAAGGTGGACCACAGTTGATTGGAGGGTCAGCAAGAGGGATTGTAACATCCCTGATGTCCAACTCAACAGCTGGGTGATCAGCCTGGTACAGCCGCTCAAAATAGCCAGCCCAGCGGGCCTTCACTTCGGACTCCTCCTTTAAGAGTCCACCACCCTCTGCTCTAACTGCAGTACACCAAGGGACAGGCTTGGAAGAACGCAATGGCAGTCGATGATGACAGGAGGGAAACCCGATCAGTTCCAGTTGATGCATTGAAATCCCCGAAGACGAGAAGAGTATCTCGCCTGCGGCACTGATCAACAACAGACTCGAGCGTGGCATCGAATTTCTTCCTTCACGGTGAGATCACTCACCTCAGTCGGTGCATATACAGAGACCAAGGAAATGACACCCACGGAGTGACGAATCCTTCATCTCAAAACACGCTCGTTGACCGGTGTAACCTCAATTAATTATCATTGAAGTCAGCTTATTGGACACAGCTACAGCAACTCCTTGGGAATGGTAACAATCAGAGCAACCAGACCAATAGTAGGTGTAACCACCCACCATGATCTCGGTACTATCTGGTCTCCGAACCTCAGAGAGTGCCGTAATATCGATGTCCAAACGCTTCAGCTCAGATGATAACAGAGACAAGTGATCATGCTCTCCTAGATAGAGGACATTGCAGGCACCTACCCGAAGGGACCGCCTCAGGTTAACCCAAGGAGACTGCCGTCTGGTGGACGACACCTCAGCACCACCCCGATACACACACTACCGCAATCTGACCCGGGAAGGTTTCCCCATAGTTTCCCTCCTATCATCAACGATTGGGGGTCCTGAAGGCTTTGCCCCAATCCCGTCATCCGGTGAGCTGCCCTGCGAAGGACTCCCATGGAGTGGGTTTTCAGATTTTTTTGATGCTTTTGGAATGTTCTGTGGAATGAAGGGTTTTACAGTGACTTGAGTGTAAATCCTGCCACCAACGTCTTAATAAAAAGTAACCCAACTGCAGGAGGACGTACGCAGACACAGTTGGGCACTAGATATGGATGGCCGTTGGCTCACAAGGAGCTCCTCTGCTTTTTGTCAGGTTTTGTTCTTCATCCTGCTGGATGTCCGTATCAAGCACCCTCCTCACCAAGAAACTTGGTGGGGGAGACAGTTTAGCTCGCCAACAACCCGACCATGGAACAGATTAGTACAGGTTTACATGGTACCTGTAGCAAGTCACAGATCTAATCTGACCTGATCTGACACAAACAGACAGACAGACTATCAAAATCGATTCACCAATACATTTGAAAAATCTTCGATTTTGCAAGTAACAAACAGACAAACAAGAAGACGTCAAGAGCACGATAATTGCAAAATGCAGAAAACAAATTTGACCTCAAAAATAATTGCTGGTTGAATTCAATGACCAAATTTGCAAATCCTCTTCAAATTTCAAGTCAATTGGATGAAAATTGAGGATTTTAGAAATCTCACCGAAGTTGATGACCTTTGGCCTGTGTTGACCTTTTGACCTCAAAAACAATAGGCTTCATGTTTATAACAACCTCCATCATGCGGTAAAGTTTTGTGAAGAATGGTTTAGACTTGTGACCTGGAGGTGATAAACATACAGGATAACAAAATCGACTGACCAATATACTTGATTTTGCAAGTACGAGGATTTTGCAAGTTTTTTTTCTTTTAAATGACTGCTTGCTTGTGCATTTGCAAAAACAAATATTTTGGCAAAATAAACAGGATTTTGCAAGTAACAGACAGAGAGGGGTGAAAACATAACCTCCTTCACCTCCGGTGGCGGAGGAAATGAAAATAAATACATGAAAAAATATATGTAGTTGACCCACCAGAGAAAATGGGGAAGCACGGTTTGTTATTGCTTACAATGTGTAGGCATACCCCACTAGTGTTCATGCGTATGTAATATATATATATATATATATATATATATATATATATACATATATATATTTATATATATCTATATATATATATATATATATATATATATATATATATATATATATGTATATATATATATATATATATATACACACACACAAGCCGGTAGGTGGAGATGGGTCGCCGAGCATGGAAACTATATGATATAGAGCAAAATGGATGTCATATAGCGGATCGGGAATCACCTTGAGATCATGCATATCATATCTCATCCAGTTCCATCTACTGATAACTACTCGGTATGAATTTGTATGAAAAGTACCGAAAATGCGGTTTGAAATCGGAAATCCCCAAAGTTCAAGGGGGTGCTGTGGGTGAACAAAGATCTAAATCGAAAATCTGGCTCAATCGTTTGTGCACAATGTATTCCAGACGATTAGTGTGAATTTTCATGACCATCCGACCATAACCCTCGGAGGAGTAGCATTTGACGCGAAGGCACCTCCAGCTCTCGCATATTATCGATTTTTGCACGAATTGACCTTTGACCCCTGACCTAAGTGAAATCGGTCAATATGTCCTGAGGCAAAGTTGTAGTACTCATTGAGTACCATGAACCTGCAAAGTTTCATTCGTATCGATGCACTCACCTGGTTACTAGGGGGCTTTCAATTTTCGCCAATTTTCGCGCATAACCTAATTGTAGGAGGCGCTGCGGGTAAAGTATTCCATATATCATAAAAACCGGAATATATTTGATAGAGCATCACCTGTAGATCATTCGTGCCAAATTTCATAACCCTACGTGGGATAATGGCTTTCGGAATTGATTTTGCGTGAATGGTACCGATTTTGAAGGTTTTTTTCGGTTGTTGCGAGGGAACCAAAGCGTCCCTAGCAACCATCACAATTTCCAATGCACTAGGTCATAAGATGTACCTACCACCCGAATTTGGTCAAAATCCGCCGACGTTTACAACCAATTATGCTGATGACAAATGAACAAACATCCAAACAAACAGACAGAATTACTTACAATTAGGGTCACCTATTTCGGTGACCTAATATATATATATATATATATATATATATATATATATATATATATATATATATATATATATATATATACATACATTGTTACGAATTCTCGCCCGCCGGCGTGCGGACAGCCGCTTTAGCTGAATCGTCGCTGTACGCCCACCGGACGGACAATTCAGTCGCGACTTTCCGGAACAACGCCGAAAACCAGTCACGGGTGAGCTCCAAGCACACCACAACCTTGTCCGCACTCTACCCGCGCTACAAGGTCCGATTGCCAAATAATCGATTTACCTAATTATTCGCGCGGGTAGATTACAGAGAGATTGTACCTCAGCGAGGCCTGCTTGGACACGAGCCGCTTAAGCAGCTCGCTCCGTTTTGGGATAACCGAGCGGGGTATTATCGCGAGGCCTCGCTGAACCCGATTCTATTATCGGCTATTAAAAAGCCCGCTATTATTCCGAAATGCAATACGGCAGTTCAATTGGGGAAAATGACGCGACGAACAGGTCAACATTTAAGGAAGCACATTTATTTTCAAACAACACATAAGCACGTAAGCAGTCATGCAATGAATGGGGGAAGCACGCATGCAATTATACAGCCAAACACAATGCAAAGGAAAGAGCTAATACCGTCTATCTATTATGTACAGTCACTTATACAGTTTTACTTGATGGACTCGGCGCCACAACTTTCATACAAAGAAAAGCAACGAAAAACCCCAGGACAGACGAGGGGTAGACTGGACCTCTTTGGGTCTTTATTGCACGGAGCCGTGTAGACCGCAGTGGCTCCGTGAGGCCGCGCTGGTTACCTTCCTCGCTGGGGTGACCCACGACGTTCCGTCCCCACGGCAGCTGGCGTAACCGCGGCTCGGCCGCGGCCTGGTGATTCGGGCCCCAGCCGGCAACGCCTGAGAGGAACGAACGGATCTTTGCTCTTTTTGAGTTGATGCACTCTTTAAGAACCCGTTCGTCCCTCAGCGATGCTCGGACCGTTCCGAAGCACAATCACCTCAGACCGTTCGGAGCTGGTTGGTGAGCTCTCTCCGGCTCGCACACGAACACGCAGCTCCGTGCGGCGCAGCAAGCTTGGCCGTGCTTGCGTCTCCTCCGCTCTCCTCAGCTTCTCCACCGACTGCAGGCTTCAGGCTCCAGGTGCTCCGAACCCCAACAGACACTCCACCGACTCTCCGCGGTTGGCGTTCCACTCGCCCTTATTTCTGGCCTGAGAGACGAGATTTTGCCTTCGCACTCTCACATCTGATCTCTGACCCCCCCCCCCCCGCTGGCTCCGCCCCTCTCGCTCTCTTGATCCGAATCTCGGACGAAGCTTGCACAGAGCGGACGTGCTCGAGATCACCGACTTGCGCGGCGAGCGGACGTGCTCGAAGTTACCGACTTGCACAGTGAGCGGACGTGCTTGAGATCACCGACTTGCGTGGCGAGCAACCCCCCGCATGTGCCTGCAGCGATGCCGTTCGATGCGGATTCGCCGCGGCTGGTGCAAAGATGGTGTCGCTTCGGGGATGAAGGTGAGGCAATGTTGTTTGGGTTGGTCTATTGGGGGAGATGTGGTTTAGGAGATGGTGAGAAGATGTTGTTGTGAAGGCGGTTGTGGAGAGGGTGGTGGGTGGTTGGCGTAGTGGAGAAGGTGATCTGTGGTTGGCGTTGCAGAGAGGGTGGTTGGTGGTTGGCGTTGCAGAGAGGGTGGTTGGTGGTTGGCATTGTCGTTGGTCCAAAATAACGATAGTAAAAGAAAAACGGCTAACTCAAAGATCACATCCCGGGTGACACAAATAAATCCCTTTAGACAACAGTCGGGAAATCTATCTGAACACAGACTTATCGGCATAACTGATCTAAGGATCTATATGGTGCTCTGCGAATTTCCACAGCCGTAACAATATATATATATATATATATATATATATATATATATATATATATATATATATATATATATATATATATATATATATATATACATATATACATACGTACACACAATTGACCCCTCCCACACTCCTCTCACCGAAGAAGCTGCATAAAGCAACTCAAGAAGACCTACACAAGGTAAGTGCTATGCTGTTCCGAACCCTTCCCAGAGTTCCTCAATAACTATCAAAACATTCACACATAGTGCACACATGAGAATCCCAATGCTGCACACCCCCTCAGCTACCGGATCATCTGGCTGGCTGGCTGACAAAGCAAATTATTGGGGTAGAACGTCCCGTCAAATTTTACGTTTGCACTGCATCGGGCTCGTAAAGTAAAAGACAACCGAGACAGATTGGAAACCGCAACAAACAATTATATATTACAAACACACAAGCAAGCAATCATTTAAAAGAAAGTATTTATAAGCAAGAAAGCAAAAAGGCATATAAGAGCAGATTTAACCATAACATGGATTCTTCTCCAATCTTACTTAAACAAAAGACTTGGCCATCATTCACTCAAGGGAAAAGAATAAAACAAGGAGGACTTGAAAATAAAATACAAGTAATGAATGGAGAAAAGGAAAGCAGTCTTTCCTTTTCTCCCTCACCTCACACAAATATACAGGAGAATGCGGAGGAAAATGGATGGGGAAGATGGGCATTGGCGATGTGAAGCGATGGGGACACGCAGCCACGTCCCTGTGGTGCCCGGACCCAGTCGGCGAGTCCTCTCTGGCGTCCCAGATATGTGAGCTGGATGTGTGACTCGTCTTCCTCTACGTCAGATTCTTCCTCTTCAGAACCCCGTCGATGACGTGCCGCCGTTCACCCTCCTCGTCCTTCGTGGCTGACAGGATCGAGGGGGCAGGACGACGCTCGTGGAAGGAGTGTTCTTTTTCCAGAGAAGCTCAACACCAACTGCTCGTGAAATTTTCCTTTCTTTTCCCTCACGCGGTTTTGTTCCTTCCCTCACGAGTCTTCTCAGTCTTCTCGTCTTCTGCTCATGCGAGCTTGTCCTGTTCGTTTCTCTTTCTGCTTCCCTCAGCCTTCCACCCTCTCTTCTGCTTTCTGCCTTTTGCTTCTTCCCTTTCTGAGCCGTCTGCTCAGGAGCGCTTTTCGTCCTTGCGAGAGCAAGCAGCGACGAAAAGTGCTTCTCCGCACCTCTCTGCTTCTTCTTCACATCGGCTTTCTTCCCCTTCTCCTACAAGCCTTCTCCCCCTCCAATTGGTCCGCAGCCGATGGGGGCGGGTGCTTGACATCACTTGTCGAAATTACCACAACATTCTGAGGGAACTTTCAACGAAGCTCCTGCCCTTTAGTTGCCTAACGTCGCAGTGAGAGCGCCGAGCCCCCTCCTTCACACGGAAAACGCCCAGTCGCACTGTTTTGCATTGTGACTCACCTGCAAGAAGCTCCGCGCCCGCAGGCCACGATGAGCACCAGGCGCCATGAATATGCATTTGAATTGTGACACGAGCACGCATGCGAGAGCACCCGATGGGTTACCAAGTAATGCGCGGATGGAGGGAACATGAAAGGAACCCCGCACGACCGAGTGATGACCGAATGGCCACGGGATTGAAGGTAAGACCGATGGGGTGAAGGAGGGATTTTTGAAAGGACGCTTGATGAAGGGGTGATTCTTGGTAGACCGTAAAAAATGGGCCTATGGGGGAAATTCAGGGATGATTGAAAGTCACACAGGGATTGAACAGAACGGTCAGGTGAAGGAAAAGAGATTGAAAGTAACAGAAGGATTAAACAGAATGATGGTGGGAAGGAAGAAAGATTGAAAGCAAGAGAAGGGGAGGGGGAAGACATGACATGGTACAAATGCAGCACAGCCAATGCATGCCTCCCAACCAGTCCTTTCACATTGGACCAAGGACAATCTATGCAAAGACTAATGAAATAACTGATCCTCGGGTCACCTGCGTGTCCATGCACTCTCTATGTTAGCCTAACAATATATATATATATATATATATAAGGTCCGTTTAAAAAGTTACAGGACTGAGCTTGCTGTGTGCTCCACTTGCACAACTTGAATGAACGGGTTGCGTCACAGTCTTTCGCAACATTCCAACAATATATCTGATTGGTGATGGTTGACTGTGCTCATTGTGTGATTTTTTACAGGTCGTGTTTTACACGTTGTCTCGTCTGAGTCGTCACGCTATGGGTCGTTAGCAGAGAGCCAATCTGAAGTTTCTTGCCAAGCTTGGCAAAACACCTTCCGAATCCTTCGCAATGCTGCAGCAAGTCCACGGGAAAGAAACGATGTCACTTACACGTGTATTTGACTTGTACAAGAGGTTCAAAGAGGGACGGGAGGAGGTTGAATACGATCCACCGTCTGGAAGACCTTCAACGAGCAGAATGGCGGACAACATCGAGCGTGTGAAGCAGATGGTGCGTGCAGATCGTCGACTCACGGTGCGGATGATTGCTGAGGAACTTTCCATCAACAAGGACACTGTCTGGAGCATCATCATTGAAAATCTCGAAATGCGCAAGGTGTGTGTAAAGATGGTCCCCAAGCTGTTGTCCAAGGACCAGAAACAGCAAAGAGTCACCGTCTGTCAAGACATTATCAAGCACCTCGAGGATGATCCAGACCTGCTTGGGAGAGTCATTACTGGCGATGAATCATGGATATTCGAATATGATCCGGACACCAAACCGCAGTCATCAGTGGAAAAGTCCGGCATCACCAAGACCAAAGAAAGCAAGGATGTCGAAGTCAAGGGTCAAGGTGATGCTCATCGCGTTTTTTGACATCAAGGGCATCGTCCACTTCGAGTTTCTACCACAGGGTCCAACAGTGAATCAATTTGTGTACAAGGAGATCCTCCGGCACCTCATGAGATCAGTCCGGGACAAGAGGAGGGATCTGTGGGAGAACAACGATTGAGTGCTCCACCATGACAACGCCCCTGCTCACGTTGCCCTGAGCATCCGACAGTTTCTGGTGGAGTGGAACGTGCCAACTCTGGAGAAACCCCCGTATTCACCAGATTTGGCCCCTTGTGATTTTTTTCCTATTCCCCAAGCTCAAGGAGATGATCAAAGGGACCCGATTTCCTGATGTGGAGGCCATAAAAAGGGCTGTGACAACGGAGCTCCGGAGGATTCCAGAAGAAGCCTTCCGGGGGTGCATCGAAGCGTGCAAGAAGAGGATGGACAAGTGTGTGAGACTGGAGGGAAACTATTTTAAAGGGGACAAGCTGTGATTTCAATATAGCTTTTTGGAATAAAATTTCTGTGAAGTCAGTCCCGTTACTTTTTAGATGGACCTCGTGTATATATATATATATATATATATATATATATATATATATATATATATATATATATATATATATATATATATATATATATATATATATATATATATATATATATATATATATATATATATACATATAGGATCAGGCAAGATGTTCACTCTGATCTACCCCATAAACGTGGATGCTACGCCTCGCTAAATTGATATACGGTGATTGGCCAATGGAAACGCTGAAAGGGAATTACCCATTACCTGGTTCATGCCCAACTATGTTCCAACCATTTTCCCACCAATAGCAAACAAGGGAGTATGCTGGGATCAAACTATGTAATTAACAAAGCAATGATGATCTTACTATCAAAGTAAATCATGACAATAACTATACCATAATGTACAATGCTATTCATTAAATACGAGACAAAACCACATGGGACAAGTAGGACAACACAGAGCACATAATTGGTGATGATTATCGTAACCTTCTCACGATGGCTGTGAACCTGTAAAAACAAGGGAATTGGTGGGATAGTGGAAAGCAAAAGAATAAAGCAACCTGTGAGCTGGGAGGGATGAATAAGAAAGGAGGTATGGAGGAAGAAATTGCATGCCTTGGGCAATGATGAGGGATGGGCTCGACAAAGCTGGAGGACCAGCAAACTTCCAATGCCCGACAGCATGCTGCGAGCCATTTCACGGTCAAGCTTTCCATGCTCCGAGCTGATAATTCACCCTTCGGACTGCTGACAGTAAGTCTGTGCATGGTGCTGCTCTTTGCCAGTCCTGTCAGGGTGACCATCCTGGTTTAACTGACACTCTCCCTACTGACTCAACTGAACTCTACAGCCAGCATGCACCTATGGCTATTTTTTTTAACATCAGCACCATGGGCCTTTCTTGGTGACACCATGTATACCTGCGTGCATCACAAGTAGACCGCCCTCACACCATCCTGGCACAATAGGTAATATGCCCACTGATAAGATGGGAAGATTAACACTTGTAAAATAAGGAAGGTGACAAAAGGGAACATCAGTTGTGCGAGACCACTTGGCAAAAAAATAAATTCTTTACAGGAGAGAGGCTCATGGAAGGGAAAGACAGACCCAACAGTGAGACAAATGGATGAAAGACATTGAGACAAAGACAATGAAGGGAATGGATGAACAGCATAAACAAGCTCAAATGAGCTAAAATCCTCGTCCTCTTAAAGATGACGTCATAAAAACGAATATGACGTCATTGTGATGTATCAGGTTTGCGATAAATTATCTGTGCTAATGCCCGGCTTGATTCCCGCAAACAAAATTCAAACAGCTTGCCTAGTTTCGGAGATAATGGTATAGGAGATTTCCATTAGCGGCGATATTATCACGTCAACTTTTTTTCTTGGAAGAATTTCCAAAATCGGAGATGGTTACTGCCTGTGCGTGGGATTTCTGCATATACTTGGCAAGTTTCACGAAGATCCGATGAAAACTCTGGGTTGTGAAACAAAAAGTCAAAAAACAGGAATGACGTCATAAAAATTGATATGACGTCATAGTGATGTATCATATGTGCGGTAATTCATCTCTGCTAATGCCCTGTTCGATTCCCGCAAACACAATTCAAAAAGCTTGCCTAGTTTCGGAGATAATTTTTAGGCGATTTCCATTAGCGGAGATATTTTGACGTCATAACTTTTTTTTCTTGGAGGAATTTTCAAAATCGGAGATGGTTACTGTCTGCGCAAGGTATTTTTACATATATATGCCAAGTTTCAGGAAGTTTTGATAAAAACTGGAGGCTGTGAAACAAAAAAGTCCACAAGAAGAAGATGAAGAACAACAACGTGAGTAAGACTTAGAGATTCTCCACGAGGATCTAAAAATGAGAATGGGGAGGGAAGTAAACAGTGACAATGGTTCAGTTAGGAAAGGTTAATGGGGTAATTAAAATCATGGATCAGAATTGGAGATGACAACAGATGGCAGTGCACTACTTGCTTGAAGTCCTGGCGGGAAGAGTAAAACAGAACAGCCTGTAGAAGGTGGTTCCACAGACGGGAGAAGTAACGAATAAAGGAGTTGAGGTAATGTAGTCAGCTTGGGTTATGGAAGTTTACCCATGAGGAAGCTACTGGGAGAACGTGTACATCCTGTTGGTGGAGAGGATCAGAGGACGAAGAGAGCATTGTTGGAGAACAGATGGTAGAAGACAGGAGACCACCGACCTGCCTGTGATGTGAAAGTAGCAGACGCTATGCAACTGCCTCATCATGGGAGATTGCAAGTCTGTACTTTTGAGAGTTTAGATTGCACAGAATACATGAAAGACAGATGTGATGCTGCAGCGCCAGGCCATAGGAGAGGGCAGTACTCCACTGTGTTCCGCACAAAGGTCTTGGAGACTGTGAGTATCTTTGTCGTTCGGAGGAAAGACTTGGTTTGATGGAGGATGCCCAGTCTGTGGCTGGCATCGGCCAGCTTTGCAATGCGGTCAGCCCAGGCAAGGTCATGGCTGATGCCGACAAGTTCAAGAGACTGTATCTCTTACAGTGTTGATGATAAAGGAAATCAATAGGTGGGTTCGTTTGACAATCATTCTGGAGTACTATAGTCAGATTGTGAGATTATCCTGAAATTGAAGGACCTGTTCCATTTATCAGACCAGAGTCGAATCGTTTCCAGATAAGCAGATATCGAGAGACCCATCTGTTGTCTGCTTAGCAGAGGGATGTAGCTACTGTACAACACAATGTGAAGTTGGCTGCAAAAAGGAACAAAGGGTTTTCCAGAGCATTGGAGAGGTCATTAATGCAGGTGAGGAACGAGACTGAGCCAAAAACACTGCCCTTGGGAAACTCCATCCTCCACTGGGAGACGGGAAGAGAGGGTTCCTCCAATTATACCGGAATAATGGCCAATCTCACGAGTATATCCACAAAGCATGTACGCATGATGGAGGTTTTGCCATTACACAAACATGCTTAAAAATATTCAAGTGTGTATGTGTGTGTGTGTGTGTGTGTGTGTGTGTGTGTGTGTGTGTGTGTGTGTGTGTGTGTGTGTGTGTGTGTGTGTGTGTGTGTGTGTGTGTGTGTGTGTGTGTGTGTGTGTGTGTGTGTGTGTGTGTGTGTTTGGGGAGAGGATTGGGGGAGGGGGTCGTACTCCTCCCCATGCACAAAACAATATGTAAGTTTAAATGCCTCATTGCAGAGTATGCTTGATGATCACAGCCCGATTCCAAACTATTTCGCATTCTACAATATTACCTGTCCATGCTCATTTGGATGTTTGTACCATACCACTGGCATATGGCAAATGGTGGTGAGAGAGCAGCATTGTGGTTGCAATAATCCTCCTTCCTTTAGAAAATATGTTCACTCAGACATTATTTTGATGTTAGACTCCCAAACATAACAATGTTATTCTATTCACTGGTTCGATTCAAATTTCAGCACACTTTGGCAAAGTCTCTGAGATGTGTTGCACACACCGACTAAATTTGCATAACACATTCCACAAACTTTTGTTCTCGGTGATAATTGCTTCAGGAAGTCAGAATTTATGTTTTTGTGGTTATTGTTATTATTCTTTATGATAATATTGTGATAGCTTGCTTGCTGCTGAACTGTCATGTCCTGTTTTCAATTCCTGGCAATTCCCACCAACCATCTTTGACCGATATCAACAATTTGGGAAGTGTATCAAAGCACATGCTCTTCTTCGGTGGACTTATTATAATGGTTGTCATATTTACAATGCAAACATTCAAATGTTACCATATCTTTCACAAGCACTGGACTTTGGGCTGGTTTCACAAGCATGGGAAGCTTCCTTGAACCCCTCTTGATCATAACTGCTGCAGTGGCCCATGAGGCTCCACTACTGGAATCTTTTCAATGGGCGTTATATGAGATCTGACTTGTCATCCAAGAATCGTTGGAATAGCAGTGAGTAAAGGTGCACCTATTGCTGGCATGCAGATGGGCTACCATCAGCCTGATATTATAAATATAACAGTCACAGCACCAATGAAAAGTCAACAGTGGTCACGAATCACCAGAACACCTGCATCAGTGGAGGCGGAAAGGACAACAGGTGATGCGCAAATTGACAAATATTCATTTACCTGAAATAATTACCCACTGAATCAAATATGTTTTCACCCTTCTGGCTTCAACTACATCTGCTTTGTGAAATTAGAACATTATTAAACTCTCTCGACCTTCAAGTAGAAGTTGTTTTTTTTCCACCTCTACGCCTCCTTCTCCCACTTGCCATACACAGTTTCTGATGATGTCCTCAAAAAGATTTCAAATGAACAACCTGATGATGCATGATGTATCACTCAGTCTTTAACCTCCGCCATCTTCGAAGATGGATGGAGGTTACTGTTTTCACCCGTTTCTGTTTGTTACTTACGCAATCTAAAGATTTCGTAAGTATATTGATGACTTCCGTTTCTGTTTGTTTGTTTGTTTGTTTGTTTGTAGGCACGATAACTCGAGAACGGAAGAAGCTACCAATGTCAAATTACACCACGTGATTCAGGAGGGTGATGGCGAGTGCTGATTAGATTTTGGTCAAAATCGGTCAAAGGTCAAGGTCACAGTGAGGTCAAACATCCAAAAAATGATAACTCAAGAACGGAAGAAGCAACCAGTGTCAAATTACACCACGTGATTCAGGAGGGTGGTGGCGAGCGCTGATTCGATTTTGGTCGAAATCGGTCAAAGGTCAAGGTCACAGTGAGGTCAAACATCCAAAACATTCGATTTTTGATGGTTTGGTACAGAATCATCGTAGAAACTTCTGGTTTGCGTCGCTACCTTCTCTCGAGAGAGCTTTTATTAGACAAGGTCAGAGGTCAAGTTGACGATTTCGTAAGTACCAGTCTATGATTGCTTGTTTGTTTTTTTGTTTGTAGGTACGATAACTCGAGAACGGAAGAAGCTACCAATGTCAAATTACACCACGTGATTCAGGAGGGTGATGGCTAGTGCTGATTAGATTTTGGTCAAAATCGGTCAAAGGTCAAGGTCACCGTGAGGTCAAATATTCGATTTTTGATGGTTTGGAACAGAATCATCATAGAAACTTCTGGTTTGCATCGCTACCTTCTCTAGAGACAGCTTTTATTAGACAAGGTCAGAGGTCAAGTTGACGATTTTGTAAGTACCAGTCTATGACTGCTTGCTTGTTTGTTTGTTTGTTTGTTTGTGAACAGTATTACGGAAAAACTCCTCGACGGATTTCGACGAAACTTGGTGGGGGGGGGTAGGTATGGTCCAAGGATCATGCCATTAAATTTTGGACTTGGTCCCCCCCCCAAAAAAAAATTTGTTAGAGAAAATTTTTTTTTTTTTGCATTTGTACATGTTTTGCAAGTGATTTCCAACCCCCCCCCAAAAAAATTGTTACCCCCCCTCCACCCCAAAAAATTGTTAGAGAATTTTTTTTTCATTTCTACATGTTTTAAGTGATTTCCAAGCCCCCCCCAAAAAAATTGTTACCCCCAAATTTTTTTTGCATTTCTACATGTTTTGCAAGTGATTTCCAACCCCCCCAAAAAAATTATTTTTTACCCCGCCCCCAAATAATTTTTTTTTTTTTGCATTTCTACATGTTTTAAGTGATTTCCAACCCCCTCCAAAAAAATTGTTAACCCCCCACCAAAAAAAAAATTGTTAGAGAATTTATTTTTGCATTTCTACATATTTTCAGTGATTTCCAACCCCCACCCCAAAGAATAGAAAATTTTTTTTTTTTGCATTTCTACATGTTTTAAGTGATTTCCACCCCCAAAAAAATTGTTACCCCCGCCCCCAAAAAAAAAATTGTTAGAGAAAAATTTTTTTTGCATTTCTACATATTTTAAGTGATTTCCAACCCCCAAAAAATTGTTACCCCCCCCTCAAAAAAAAATTGTTAGAGAATTTTTTTTTTTTGCATTTCTACATATTTTCAATGATTTCCACCCCCCAAAAAAAATTGTTACCCCCCAATTTTTTTTTTTGCATTTCTACATGTTTTAAGTGATTTCCACCCCCCCAAAAAAAAAAATTGTTCCCCCACCCCCAAAAAATATTTGTTAGAGAAAAATTTTTTTTTTTGCATTTCTACATATTTTAAGTGATTTCCAACCCCCCCCCCCCAAAAAAAAAATTGTTATCCCCCCCAAAAAAAGAAAAACAATTTTTTTTGCATTTCTACATATTTTAAGTGATTTCCAACCCCCCCCAAAAAAAATTGTGAGAGAAAAAAAATTTGCAACTTTTTTTTTCAACAAAATTTCGATTTTTTTTTTTTGCATTTTTACATGTTTTAAGTGATTTCCACCCCCCCCCCCCAAAAAAGATGTTGGAGAAAAGAACTATAACTCTCAGCACTGTTGACATCATATTTAATGAATAAGATATAAGGTTCACTTGAGTGACCCAGCAATATTGGCGGCGGAGGTTTTGCACTCTCCTGAGTGCTCCCCCTCTAGTTTTTTGTTTGTTTTTGGCCCCCGCCCCTCAGACGAGGTCGGAGACGTGACATTACAATGTGCTCCGACCAACCGACCGATCATCCGTCCATGCACTTTTGTGTACGTGATATTTCAAAAACCCATTGAATATTCAATTTACATGTTGCAGATATCTATTCTTCATGACATTATGTCAACCTGATTAGATCACGGCTGGTAGTGGCTGAATTATGTTGTCATGGCAAACCTCTCATTAACTTGGCTTGTGTATGTGATATTTCAAAAAACTTTCAATATTTAACTTTCATATTACACATATCTATTCCTCATACCGCCCAAAAGGTGGGGGACCTCAAGTATCAGCTCCTTGTTGCATGAAATTAAATTATTCCTTTTTATCCTTTGTTAGTGCCCATACAAGTTTTGTGTTTTTCTGTATATCCAAGATACATTGGAAGTCTGTGCCAGAATCTTTAAACTTATTGCAGACAGAGAGTCCAGACACGAGGAATAAAAATGTTATTTTCAAGTAGTCTATCAATTTTAAGCTCTGTCTTGAGCCTTTAGAAATGCACAAAAAACAATATTTGGAATTGACATTAAAAGGCTGCCTGTACAATCCATTGTCAGCTATATATAATCCTCAGCCATTTTAGTTTAACCTTCTTTGCTATTGCCCTAACACATTAAATCTGCATTTCCACCCAATTTATCTCAGTATATTTAGACAAGCAATACCTGGCCTTTCGTAATTGTAGTTAATTTTTTTTTCTGATAATCCTGGACATAACTCTTCAACGATGTCAACACTGCAATAGCATATCAAATGGATGTAAACTGAGCATGATAGTCCATGGGACAGGACCTCAAATTCCACTTATTGGTACCACCCGAGGTGGCAAAATAATTGTCATGATGTTTTTTTGAAACGTCTATGTCTGTCGATGATAAATTGATATGACCGCGATCGCAGAGTCACGGCTTAGTGGTAGTAAATGCCCATTTTGTAAGTGTCAGCAGATTGAACTTTGTTAGCTATCCTGCTCACAGGGGGTTTGGATGGGATTGTAAAATGTATTGATTACTCTAGCATGGTTTTTTTTAATTAAAAAATAAAACTTCTCATGATAAATATTTATTAACAAATCTTTCTTAATGGTGTAGTTTTATTTTTTTCCCACAAAAACCACCTATAGAAGGCACCACATGTAGCCAAATATAATGGACATATCAATTTTGGGATTTACTCAATAATTCAACATCGTTTTTACTTTAGTGTTTCTTTTGTCATCAATGATTTAAAAATATATAAATTTGATGCTAAAAACTTAGTCTACAATCATTATAACAACATGAAGAGGGCAATATATTGAAAACTAGAAGGGCATTCGGTGGAGCACATACCTCCTCCACGAGAACATATCGGGCTCAATACATTTTTTAATTATCAAGCTGTATGTCGTTTTTGGCCCTATTAGACCAGTCTATATCTCTCAATGGTGAACAATCACTTTAAAAATTAAATAATTCTCATATCCAGATCTGGATTCGGATCTTCACCAAAATCGAATCAATTCATCATGGTCGCACACCCAACCTGTCCACCAAGTTTCATCGGAATCCGTCTACATATTTTTGAGATATCATGCTATATATTAGTTCAAACCCATCTCTCAATGGTGAAGAATCACTTTAAAAATTACCGGATCCGAATCCGAATTCGGATGTTCACCAAAATTGAATTAATTCTTCCTTGTCACACGCCCAACTTGTCGCCCAAGTTTCGTCCGATTCAGTCTGCAACTTTTTGAGATATCGTGCTATATATCATTTTTGGCCCCATCTCTCAATGGTGAAGAATCAATTAAAAATTCTAGTCGTCGAATCCAGAACCGGATCTTCACCAGAATCGAATCAGTTCGTCCTCGTCACAAACTCAACCTATCCACCAAATGCAATCCAGATCCGTCCACAACTTTTTGTCATATCCTGCAGAAGAAGAAGATGATGTCATGCAGAGCATGATACTTCCAAAATCCATAAAACAAATTTGACCTGAAAAATAATTGGTGGTTGAATTCAATGACCAAAGATGCAAAACCTCTTCAAATTTCAAGTCAATCGGATGAAAATTTATGATTTTAGAAATATCACCTTGGTTGTTGACCTTTGGTCTATGTTGACCTTTTTGTCAATGTTGACCTCAAAAATAATTCGCCGATTGAATTCAATGACCTGAAATATAAATCCTCTTCAAATTTCAAGTCAATCGGATGAAAATTGAGGATTTTAGAAATACCACCTTAGTTGTTGGCCTTTTAGTCTATGTTGACCTGGGTTTCATTCCTGGTCTGGCCTGTAATTTCTCCACATATTTTTTTATAATATATGCTTCCTGTTCATTGCTATATATATATATATATATATATATATATATATATATATATATATATATATATATATATATATATATATATATATATATATATATATATATATATTGTTACGAATCTCCGCCCGCCGACGTGCGGACAGCCGCTTTTAGTCGAATCACGGCCATACGCCCACCGGACGGACAATTCAGTAGCGACTTTCCGGAACAACGCCGAAAACCAGTTACGGGTGTGCTCTAAGCGCACACCACGGCCTAGTCAATATTGTACCCGCGCGCGACAGGGTCAATTGCCGAATTGTCGATACACCTAATTATTCGCGCGGGCAGACTACCAAGAGACCGTACCTCAACGAAGGCCTGCTTGGACACGAACCGCTTAAGCGGTTCGTTCTGTTCTGGGATAACCGAGCGGGGTATTATTGCGAGGCCTCGCTGGACCCGATTCTATTATCGGCTATTTAAAAGCCCACTAAATTCCGAGAGCAAGATGGCAGCTCAATTAAGGGAAAATGATGCGACGAAAAGGTTACATTCAAACAAGCACATATATTATTTACACGTATACAATCATGCAATCATGCAATGAATGGGTGAAACACGCATGCAGTTGATTTGTGATGAATGGGGGACGGGACAAGACGCGAGCAAGGCAAATAGCTACCACCGTCTATTTATCATGTACACTTATCAACAGTTCTACTTATTGGGACACGGCGCCACAACTTTCGTACAAATAAAAGCAAGGAAAAACCCCCTCATAGACAAGGGGGTAGACGGGACCCCTTAGGGTCTTTATGTCCAAGGAGCTTGGTTGACCAAAGGAGCTCCAAGAGGCCGCCGCAGGTTACCTCCACCCTCGTGGTGACTTGCTTGGGCGACCCTCGATGGTCCGTTTCCAGCTCCCCACCGACTGACTCTTGACACGAGCCCAGACCTCCAGGCTCCAGCGCGGCTCCAAATGACTGCTCACAACTCCACCACGCATGTCCCCGAGACAGACCGACTGACCCTCAGCAGACCCAACTTGACAACCGCCTGCTCATCCTTGCTTCTCGACGACCTCCACTCGGTTCTCTCTCTCTTCGCTGCGTTCAGCACGCTCTTTTTATCCCCCTGGATTCTCGCCCCGCCCTCCTTCCAGCTCCCGCGGGAAACTTCCAGAAGGAGGGTGTTTTTCCGCCTGAATCGGGGCCTTTCTTTCCCTTCCGTTCGTTTCATCTTGCTTCTTCTAGTCGTGTCGCTTTATAACTCTTTTTGTTGAGTTCACTTCCTGCTGCGCTGGCTGACGCAGATGTTATTCGTTGGGGGGGGGGTGCCGTCGTCCGTTCTCCCCCGACGAATGCCAGGCTTCTTGCAACCATTGCCGAGGGAAACGCGGTTGTGTGGTTGTGAAGATTGTGGTTAACAAGGCGTAGTTGTTTGTAGTGGTGGCGTGGCTGGTGTTTTGTGGTGGTCGTGATGGTGGTGTGGTTGGGCAGTTGTGGAGAAGGTGATTGGTGGTTGGCGGGGTGGAGAAGGTGGTGAGGCGATGTTGGCGGTTGTGGGTAAAGTGGTGAGGATGGCGTGCTTTGGTGAGATGTGGGTGTGGTTGGGGTGGTTGAAAGGGTGGTTGGTCCAAAATAATGATAGCAAAAGAAAAACACTACCTCAAAGATCACAGCCCTGTCCACACGAATAATATCCCATTAGACAACGGTGGGGAAATCTATCTGAACACAGACTTATCGGCATAACTGATCTAAGGACCTATATGATGCTCTGCGAATTTCCACAGCCGCAACAATATATATATATATATATATATATATATATATATATATATATATATATATATATATATATATATATATATATATATATCCTTCAGGTTAAGGATGTATCCTTAATGGTCAGATGAAAATTAAGTTAACAATATAAATATAATGTATAAATATATATAATATATAAATATTATATAAAACAAATGAATATATATGCACTCAAAGGACTGCTGTTTGCCATTCATAAGCAGTTAACTAAACCAATAAAGCATCATTGTTGCCCCTATCATCCTCCTGACAAAAATATTTCCATCGAATCTGGTATTTCCAAAGGAACAAGGCAAGATTTGATTGTTTCATCCAGTTCTCCAGCCCCACCAAGACAAAGAAAATTTTGAGCGAGAGCATCAGCAAAGTAGTGCTATCATGACCATTTCATGTCCGGTCTCCTATAATCCATTTATTTTTCAAAGATTACCGACCTGGAGACTTCTATCAACTTTAGCTTCACATCAAAGAATGTACTCGCGGTAATGACGTTTTGAAACTACATCTGAAACCTCTCCGGCAACACTTGTTTGAAGCTCTTTATTCCCAGGTTGACTGCCACAAACTTCAATCTACAAGTGAAAAAGGTTTCGTGGCTTTTTATTTGAAAGGGAGTATTTATTTGTTTATATATTTATTTTTACATTGAACTCAGGCTCATCGTGGAACCTGTACATAAATCCCATAAAGGACTCGATCCAAACATGATGGGATAGCAGATGTAGATATGACGACTGCAATCGTTGAAGTCAGTGTACTCTAATTTGAATTTCAAGGACATTAGCAAGCAATGAACAACAACATATAGTACATAGAATTTCAACCTTTCATGCGGGTTGCCAAGCATCATGAGGCATCGGTTCAGATGAAAACGCTAAACATGCAAACCCAAAATGTTTGTCGTCTTTGCAGAATTAACAGGGATATCTCTCCTAAGAAAGTAAATTTAGTTTGGAGTAGGTTTTTCGTCAGTCTGTGAGTGCTTCCTCATATGTGTGTTGATTGGTGAATCCAATTTGATGGCATATATGAAAATACTGAGAGGTTATGCAAATAAGCCATCTTGCTTTGATCACTTTGCCTCCTGCTACCATTCGTGGAATGGCGTGTCACTGCACAGAATACCAGTTGAATGTTATGCTCAGCTTGTTTGTTAATACTAGAAGCACCCGCTCCCGAAGGGAGACGCCGGGGGGTTATATTATTATCCTTATTCAAATGTGTAATTCAAAATACCTCACTGCACTGGAAAACATGGGGACGGGGATACTGCACTGTAAAGGGTGGAACATGTAATACCCTCTCCCACCTGAAGTGGCACTACACGATACACATTTACATCGAGATTTTGCTCCCCCACCACCTCCCCTCACATCCCTCAAGACCACCCGCAAAGATAAAAACACTCTTGAGCACTAATTGGGGTCATGCTGATCCTATGCAGCAAGTCTGGATGTAATCGGCCCAGAACTGTAGGAGGAGTGGTGCAACAAACAAACAAAAATCTTTATTCCCAGGTTAACCGCCACAAACTTCAATCCACAAGTGAAAAAGGTTTCGTGGCTCCGGTGATGGACTCATTTTGCCGACCTCGGAAGGATGACATGCAGAGTCAACCCCACCTGGTATTAGTTAAACAGCAAAGTGGGGTTTAGAACTCAGGATCATAGGATCCCAAGCCCACCACCCTAACCATTGAGCCAACACCAGGCATAATAACAAAATCGACTGACCAAAAAATCTTCGATTTTGAAAGTAACAAACAGACACACACCGGTCCATGAATGAGAGTAAGGATTCTGCGAATACCTATGGCCTTCTGGGGAAAGGTGCCGGAAAACACAACATTATCATAAGCTTGGAATGCACGTCCATTTCCATTGATGGGAAGGTGAGACTTGGTTCTGAATATTATAGTTTGGGGTGAGTTTTATCAACAAGTGGTTTTGTTCCAGAAAATGTGGCTCCCTTGGTGAAAATGAGTGATGCCTGGGAGCAAAACGGCCTCACTCATCAACAACAGATGCATGTGATTTCCCTTTGGGTGTCTTTACCTCCACCACCGAAGGTGAAGGAGGTTATGTTTTCACCCCTCTCTGTCTGTTTATCGCCTATGAGTCACAATTTTAAACCCATCTTCACAAAACTTCACCACATGGTGGAGTTTGTCATGAGGAATATGCCTATTGTTTTTGAGGTCAAAAGGTCAACATCTTAGGTATTATTTCTAAAGTCCTCAATTTTCACCGGATTGACTTGAAATTTGAAGAATATTTGTATTTCAGGTCACTGAATTCAAGTAGCAAATTATTTTTGAGGTCAACATACGCCAAAAGGTCAACAACTTAGGAGAGATTTCCAAAATCCTCAATTTTAAAACAATTCACTTGAAATTTGAAGGGGATTTATATTTCATGTCATTGAATGAAACCAACCAATCATTTTTGACGTCAATATCAACCAGAAGGTCAACATAGTCCTGAGGTGAACAACTAAGGTGGTATTTCTAAAATCCTCAATTTTCATCTGATTGACTTGAAATTTGAAGAGAAGTTATATTTCAGGTCAAAGAAGGGTCATTCCGTGTCAAATCAGCCAAAAAAGTGAAATTCTGCGGTGACCCCCTCAGATTTTCCTGAAAATTTTCTCAAAGCTAACTTAACATATATGAGGAAGGTTTGCCAAGTTATAGCTCAAAGTTCCAAGTAGTGTCCGAGATATGGCCCGACAAACACCCTCGGGGTGTTTCAATTCTGGCAGTTGCGAGTTGTAGATTTGTATCTGAAGAATTTTTGGAGGGCTCTAAATTCAAGAGTTTTACAGAGTTCTAAAAATTCACACAAATGGTGCCTATTTATTAGTGAGGCTTTCAGAATCTGACATTAAAAAAGTTCTACTTAAAATACTTTTTAAGATAAGTACTCTCAAAAGTAGTGATTTGTAACATGCAGTTAAAAAAATTGGAGTTTTCAAATTGCTGCCAACAGTCAGTTTATTCATCATGAAGAATTTTGTTGCCCGATTTACATAATCTAGTGACTGGATCATTTACACAAGAAAACTGAAACCTTTTGGAGCAAAATCTTGGATGCTATAGGTGTCTTCACCATTGAGAGATGGTACCAAAAACGATATATAGCACGACATCTCAAAAAGTTAAAGATGGATTCGGATGAAACTTGGTGGAGACGTTGGGCATGTGACAAGGAAGAAGTATTTAAATTTTCGTGAATATATGAGCCCAGATCCGGATCTGATAGTTTTTTAAGTAATTCTTTACCATTGAGAGATAGAGCGAAACCGATATATATAGCACGATATCTAAAAAATAGCTGTGGATGGATGCGGACGAAACTTGGTGGACAGGTTGGGTGTGCAAGCAAGGACGAATTGGTTTGATTTTGGTGAATATCGGAATCAGGATCTGGATACGATAATTATTTAATTTTTAAAGTGATTCTTCACCATTGTGAGATAGGGCCATAAACTATAGAGCATTGTGTATAATGATGTTTCAAAAATGTATTGGGCCCGATATGTTCTCGTGGATCACGCATTATGTGATGGAGGTATGCGCTCTACCTTCTCGTACGCTTCTAGTTGGACCTGCTTTTGAGAGAACACAGCCAAAACGATGACCCACATACAATGAGAATTACAGTTTTCATCCACAGACATTATTTTATTCCAGAACAATGGAATGCAATTCTCTCCTTTGGGCTGGTGCCCATGTCTCATGCCTTTCACTTATTGATGCCATGGAGATTAAGGTCCTCAAAATGTTTTGAATTTCCCATGATGCAGATTAATCTCCAGGCCTGTTACTCCCACATCGCAGACAAGTTATGGCTTCTCTGTCTTCCAACACCTCCTTTCTAGTCTTGCACCCTCTGCCCTTTCCATGCTATGTCTCCCCCCACCCCCAGACCCCCTCAGGTTTCTGCAGGATGCATTCGGTCTGCCAGTAACTCCCTGCTGGTTAAACTCCCAAAATCCCAAATCAATCACTCCTCACGTTCGTTGCTCTCTTCTTTCTCCTGTGAAACAAACTTCCTCAGTCTGTTCAATCGCATTGTCTCTCCAGGACTTCAAGGTGGTTGATCAATTACTCTCCCAGGTCATCCACCATCCATGCTCGTATTTTATACTCACACAGACCCCTCAATAATCCCCTTTCCCCACACTCACCACACAAGGCCACCCTTGCTTTCCAGGTTATTGTTTTCCCTCTTTTCCCTCCACCATCCTTCGCAGTTTTCCCTTCTTCTTCTTCTTCTTCTTATTATTATTATTCTTCTTTCAGTCCACTTCTTCTTGTGCTTGAGCTTGTATCCTGCAGGACTCACCCCCATGTCCTCCTTCCCCTCCTCTTGCTCTTATTCTTCCCCTCCACCCATTCTTCCACTAAATGTCGCTTTACCTCCTGTTGGTGTGTTTTCCCCTTTCTATTGTGTGTTATCGTTGTTGTTTTATCTCTTCCATGAGCTTTCAGTTTGTATATAAAAAATTTCTGGAGAGAATATTATGGTCAATGTTGTTACTTCCTCTTCTGGTCCAAAATGAGCTGTGTGTGGGGAACACAAAGGAAGGATTGTCGTGAGCTGGGTCTCCGCATGGTTCCAGAGGTCCGATGGACTCTCATGAAGGAATTATATGCCGCAACCCCCAATGATCAAATTCTCGTTCATAGAACACCTTACCCTGGGCAGTCTTGAGAAAAGATGGCATGGGGAGGGTCTGCGAGTGGCAAATTTGATTGGTTTAGATGGCGTAAAATGCCGTAATATTTTGTCCAAGTACTGCTAAATGGAAGGTTTTTGAAAGTGCCAAGAAGGCAATTTGTGTTCTGCAGTGTTCAAGTCTAAAAAGGCTTTTTTTCAGACGTTTACCACCATTGATGCACAGCGTCTTAAACACCACCATATTTAACACGTTACATTAGTTCTTCGTGCCCGTTGTTTGTGTCCTTTATGACATCCTTAAAAAACACTAAGTGTCCTGTTTGGAATGATTTTCAATTTTGTTTCACTGCCAGACAGGTAGACGGACAAAAAAAATTATCTCACTCCTCTCTGCACATGCGCAATCGGGAAAAGATCCCATACAATTTGCCAAATTCAGATCCAACTGAATGCTAAACTCAGGTGCGTGTCCAATTCGTGTTCAAAATATAACGTTAAATTCAAATTAAGTTGCTGCTCAATCAAACGGTTGGATGCTTGTGGACAGACAAAGTGAACCAATTGCTTATCCCTGCTTTTCGCTTCACGCATACGGGGTACAAATTGACACCAAATCATTAACCTAAGCAAGATAGCTAAATAATATTTGATTTTTTTTTATTTTATCTATATAAATATAATTTCACTTGATGACCAAAAACCATCCAATTGTTTTTTTTCTGTTAGCAAGAAGGAAATATTACATTGATACTCAAAAGCAGCAGAATGTGGGATTCGTCCTATGTGGGTGGTGTCATGGTGGCACAGCAGTACTGGCTGGTTAAATACCTTTCCTTGAGCCTAACAAAGCTTCCCCAGGAGGCTCATCTTCAAGGTGCAGTGCCCTGGAGGAACGGTGAGTGCCTGGCTAACAAAAGGCAGCTGACATTTCACTTCTGAGCTGCATGCAGGGTGTCCTGAGGAAGGTCAGTCCCTCCTCCTAGAATTAGTATTTTCAACATAATTTCCAGATTGTTTTTTTTTTTTTTTCCCTCCTCTCCTATTTCTTCTGAGCTAATTGCGTTTAAGCTGAAGCAACCTTTTTCTTATTTGTTATGTTGTAAACTTTGAGTTAAAAAATGTATTTGTGTGTTAATTGAATGTGGCCACGCATGTGTTTTTTGAGTTGACACTAAGGATTCCAGGCGATTGATTTTGAAGACTATTTTCATCCCTGTAAAATCTCAGTCACATTTGGTGTAGACTCATCAATGCCACTGCAGACACGGACACAAGACTACTTCGACCTGTAAATATTTATTTTGCCAGTCATACTCAGCCATACTCCAAGAAGTTCTGCAAGCGTTCACGACTGCTCATATCTTATTCCAGAAAAATAATGCAGTCAGACAAAAAGATCGATCTATGAAGTTGTACATCATAACATAATGAGAGAACGAAAGCATTTGCTTTCCTAATCTATCTATCTATCTCTCTTACCCAGGCTGTGTAATTTATATTGCCAGTACTTATTTTCAAGTCTGTTAAATAAAAAAACAAAACTTGGTCATTGGCAAAGATTTCACTTTGCTTTAGGCAGTACTCCATCAAGCTGCGAATGAAAGCCTTGTAGGTTGTCAAAAGTTCAGATTGGCCAAGAAAAGACCTTCCATGACAGACAATGCTGAGTTGGCATTTGGCTTTGCAGCTGTCTCTCTCGCTGTCTCTCTCGCTGTCTGTCTGTCTATCTCTCTCTCTCTCTCTCTCTCTCTCTCTCTCTCTCTCTCTCTCTCTCTCTCTCTCTCTCTCTCTCTCTCTCTCTCTCTCTCTCTCTCTCTCTCTCTCTATCTCTCGATCTCTATCTCTCGATCTCTATCTCTCTATCTCTATCTCTCTATCTCTATCTCTCTATCTCTATCTCTCTTCCAGACAGTGGTTATCTATGGACGTGTCCAGATGGTGGTAAAGTCTGGATAGACCCTCCCCTCACACTGCCATCCCTTCCCTTCCCTTCAGGCTGCTTTTCCTTCCCCCACCCCTCCTTAGTCCACAACCCCTCCTTCCTCACTCCTCCTCTGTCTCCCTCATTTCTAACTCCCCCTCCCTCCTCTCCCCCCCTTAGTACTCCCATCAGCAAAGTGACAGTGGTATTTGCTGGTATGCAACATTATGTTGGCTAACCTTGCTTATTATATACACGACATGGCCAAAAGTATGTGGACACCTGCTCGTCCAACATCTCATTCCAAAATAATGGGCATTAATATGGAGTTGGTTCCCCCTTTGCTGCAATAACAGTCTCCACTCTTCTGGGAAGGCTTTCCATGAGATGTTGAAACATTGCTGTGGGGATTTGATTCCATTCAGCCGCAAGAGCATTAGTGAGGTCGGGCACTGATGTTGGGCGATTAGGTCTGGCTCGCAGTCGGCCTCCCAAAGGTGTTCGATGGGGTTGAGGTCAGGGATGGATCTGTGCAGGCCAGTCAAATTCTTCCACACTGATCTCGACAAACCATTTCTGTTTGGATCTCGTTTTGCGCACGGGGGCATTGCCATGCTGAAACAGGAAAGGGTCTTCCCCAAACTGTTGCCACAAAGTTTGAAGCACAGAATCGTCGAGAATGTCATTGTAAGCTGTTGCGTCAAGATTTCCCTTCACGGGAACTATTGGGCCAAGCCGGAACCATGAAAAACAGCCTCAGACCATTATTCCTCCCCCACAAAACTTTACAGTTGGCATGATGCATTTGGGCAGGTAGTGTTCTCCTGGCATCCGCCAAACCTGCCAGATGGTGAAGCATGATTCGTCACACCAGAGAACACGTTTCCACTGCTCCCGAGTCCAATGGCGTTGAGCTTTACGCCACTCCAGCTGATGCTTGGCATTGCGCATGGTGATCTTAGAGTTGTGTGCAGCTGCTCAGCCATGGAAACCCATTTCATGAAGCTCACGACGAACAGTGCTTATGCTGTTGTTGCTTCCAGAGTCAGTTTGGAACTGTCGTGAGTGTTGCAACCAACTGACGATTTTTCCACACCACATGCTTCAGCACTCGGTGGTCCCATTCTGTGAGCTTGTGGCCTACCACTTCTCGTCTGAGCTGTTATTGCTCCTAGATCTTTCCACTTCACAATAACAGCACTTACAGTGATATGGGACAGCTCTAGCAGGGCAGAAGTTTGATGAACTGACTTGTTGAAAGGTGGCATCCCATGACGGTGCCACGTTGAAAGTCACTGAGCTCTTTGTATGGCCCATTCTACTGACAATGTTTGTCTATGGAGATTGTATTGCTATGTGCTGGAATTTATACACCTGTCAGCAATGGGTGTGACTGAAGTAGCCGAATCCACTTTTGGCCAGGTCGTGTATTTAGTTTCTACAGTGGAAATTACAAGAAAAATTCACTGCATGAGACATTATCCCTTCCCACATTCCAAGACCACATCTTTGGTTGTATACACCTCATTACATGTGAAGCTGGAAGGGCACTTGGTAGAGCGCATACCACCGCCCCGTAATGCCTGATCCACGAGAACATATCGGGGGCATTACATTTTTGAGATACCGTGCTATCTCTCAATGGTGAAGAATCACTTAAAAATTCTCGTAGTGCAATCCGGATCGAGACCAAACCTGTCCCCAGAATTTCAACTGTCCATCCACAACTTCATGAGATATCCTGCACACAAACAAACAAACAAACAAACAAACAGAAGGGGTGAAAACATAACCTCCTTCACCTTCAGTGGCAGAGGTAAAAAAAAAAAACACCATTGCTTTTGACGGAGTAAAATAAACGAAAATACAATAAAATTAAATGGTGGAGAAACTTTTTGCACAAATATATCATGAGTAAACAAGAAAGAGCAATCAGAGATTGCAGACCCTCACCAAGACTTGTTTGTGTGGTGTTTTTTTATGTGGCAAATAAATCGAAGGATGTACTGAATGAAAGGGTTGGGGGTCTTGAGGGGTGTTAGGGGTCCTAAAGTATTTTAGGGGTGTGAAGGGTCTTAGGGGTCTAAAGGGTCTTCAGGTTCTAAAGGGTCTTAAATGGTATCATGGGTCTAAAGGGCCTTCAGGGTGTTAGGGGTCTAAAAGGTCTTTTGAGTCTTAAGGGATGTTTGGGGTCTTAAAATCTATTAGGAGTCTAAAGGGTCTTTGGGGTCATAAATTCTCTTCAGGGTCTTACAGGGTCTTTGGGTTCTCAAGGGTTTTAGGTGTCTTAATAGATATTATGGGGTCCTAAGAGTTTTAGGGATATTCGTGGTCTTTAGGGTCTTTGTGGTCTTAATGGCTATTGGGGCTGTAAAGGGTCTGGAGGGTTTTAGGAGTTTTCGGATTCTCGCGGACAACGAAACAGACAAACAAGCAAATGGACCCAGATGAAACACCCTTTCCTCTGGCGAGGGTAACAATTCAATTTGGATCATTATGGATGATAAATAACCAATGCCATCTCAGCAACACGATGACGATAAAGATGATAAACGACATCGTCTAATCAGTTCAATCCAAGCAGCACACAATTACTCACATAGTTACATGGAGCTAAACTCATTTACAGCGAGATGACGATAAACCAGATGTGGGATAAAATTAATTGATTTTTTTTACCAAAGTTCAAGCAGATCCTTGTATCAACATCACGACAAATTAAAATTGTGAAAATGGACCTCAACATTTTAATATAATGGGAAAGGAAGGTTTTTACCATCATAACTCATAAATATTCATGACAGTAACAACTTGGTTATGGGGAGTTTGGGAAGGGGGGGGGGGCAGGGGATATGCTTCTGGGAAACAATTTTTACATTTTGAAACCAGAAGCTACATTTGGTGTTTTAATGCTTCTACATGTTCATAATCATAACTTTTCTTGATAAAGAATAAATGATTGGTGGTGCTACGGATGCTCAATCACGAGAGCTTTCTTCGAGGTTGTGTCTGGATTTTCTCGACTTCTTCTGGGATGGCTTCAAGGAAGAATCTCAGTTGTAAACAGAGCTTAGTGCTCGGGGTACTGATGCAAGAAGGCCGATGGGTTGCTGAAAAGTGCCGCTCCTCCTGAAAACGATACTGCGGCCATCGCCGTAAATTGGTCTTTGGTTCCTCGAGTATTGGGACTTTTTCTCTGAGCTTGCGTTCAACCGCTGCTGCTCGAGTTGGCTTTTAATTAGCTCCAAACTTTTTGTCAAATCCATTCGATATCCGAGGGAAGTTTGTTCAAGATGAAACAGTGGGCAATAACGAAAACGAATCAGCGGAAACGGTTATCTTCATCCCAGGCTGGTTTCGCCGTGACCAAATCTCGAGAGAGCAAACAAAGGCCGTGTCTGCACAGCGACACCGGGAGGATAATTCAACAATCACTAAAGGGCATTTTGGTTTCTCATACTATTGTCAAGTCACTGTCCTACAAGTCCTGCAAAAACAGATCATGCTTGTGGGAAAGCAATAAACAAAATTTTCAAGAAAGCAAAGTTAAGTGCAAAGAGACGACACGACAGGAATACCAGATTAAATTTTTTTTTTAAAAATCAGAATAACCAGTGTTGGCACTACTGAGATGAAGAAGGCTTGTGTGAACATCGCATAACCATATGAAGATGCAAAATTAGATTTTTTTTTTTTTTTGCTTGGAATGACAAAGAAGTAAAATCTGAGAAGAGAAATCTCAACACTTTTACACAATCTCTGACCGAGGAAATGTCACACGCTCTGGTCACCCACACCACATATTACATCCAAGACTCTTCACAGCCTCTTCTGGCCTTTGTAAGAGATTATGGGACCATCTATTTGTAACGTACGATTAGAAAGGAGAGAAAAGAAAGAGAAACAGGGACATGACATTTGTATATATATATATATATCTATATATTTTATTTTTAAATCAACAATACAGAATTAAAGAACTAGAAAGTCACTCAGTGGAGCGCACACCTCCGCAAGGCTGAACAGTTTACGTTTTGTATCCCATTGATAGGCTGGCTCTGGATCCAGATCTGAACCAAAATCTAATCAGCTTGTTCTCATCACCGAACCAACTCATCCACCAAATTTTATCAAAACTCATCCACAACATTTTGAAATATAATGCTATATATCGTTTTTGGCCACATCTCTCAATGGCGAAGAATCACTTTAGGAATCAAAAAACTTCTCGTATCCGGATCCGGATTCGGATCTCCAACAAATTCGAATCACTTCATCCTCGTCACACAGCCAACTTGTCCACCAAGTTTCGTCCGATTCCATCCACAATTGTTTGAGATATTATGCAAAACAGTGTATCGTTTTTAGTCTTATCACTCAATGGTGAAGAATCACTTAAAAATTCTAGTATCCGGATCCGGATATTCACCAAAATTTAATCGATTCATCCTTGTCATACACCTCACCTGTCCAACAAATTTCGTCTGAATGCGTCGACAACTTTTTGAGATATCCTGCTCACAGACAAACAGACAGGGATGAAAACATAACCTCGATCCACCTAAGTTGTTGAATGAAGTTAAGTGGAAAGGAAACCAACAGTTTCACAAGAGAGGGTCCTTTACTGACAATCTAATAAATAAATGTCATTGTCTGTCTGTCTGTTTGTCTGTTTGTTTGTCAATCACGTACAAATCACATTCTAAACCAATCTACAGGAAACTTCACCACATGGTAGAGTTTGTCATTAGCAAGAACCTATTGCTTTTGAGGTCAAAACGTCAAAACGTCAACATCGGCCAAAGGTCAACAAATTTTTCACAATTCCACAATCCTCAATTTTCATCCGATGATTAGAACTTTGAACAAGACTTTCATATCAGGTCATTGAATTCAACCACCAATTATTTTTGAGGTCAACATCGACCAAAAGATCAACATAGGCCGAATTTCTGAAATTGTCAATTTTCATCCGATGCACTTGAAATTTGAAGAGGAGTTGCATATTTGGTCATTGAATTCAACCACCAATTATTTTTGAGGTCAAATTTGTTTAATAGATTTTGCAAGTATCGCGCTCTGCACAACATCTTCTTGTTAATTGCCGGAATCCTTCGGATTTCAGCAATTATGTTGGTCGGTTGTGTGTGTCATTCTGTGTGTGTGTCTGTGTTTGTTTGTGTGTTTGTTTATCCTGCAGCAGCCACACCGTTTTAGCGATCATGCCCAAACTGGGTAAAGACGTCGACCATGGTCCAACATGGACACTTGTCGTTTTTGGTGCATCTCGGTCAAAGGTCAAGGTCAAGGTCACCAAAAAGCCGAAATTCTTATTTTCGCACTAACGTCCCCTAAAATGGTCGTATCGACTTCAAACCAAACCCAAAATGTGCATCTTCCAATTCTGCATCCAACCATATGTCTCATTGGGGTGTCACACCAACACCCTTCTTAGCGGTCAGGGGGTCAAAAATTTCTAATTGCGATAAAAACGCCATTTCAAGTCCGATTGACTTCCAAGTTATGATCATGACCAAACTAAGTGCTCTAACTCATTAAACAGTAGCACTATCGACTTATAAGAACCAAATTGATTTCCAGGTTTTTGTTTTTTCAGAGAACATGGAGATATGACAAAGTTATTCCAGCAATTCCTTGCTCAACGAGCAATTTCATTTGTTTGTTTGTATGCAGTATATCTCAAAAAGTTGTGGATGGATTTGGATGAAATTTTGTAAGCACGTTGAGTGTATGACAAGGAGGAACTGATTAGATTTTGGTGAAGATCCGGATCCAAATCGTGCTACTAGAATTTTTAAGTGATTGTTCACCATTGAGAGATGGGGCTAAAAATGATACATCGCACAATATCTCAAAAATGTATTGGGCACGATATGCTCTACTGCATCAGGCATTGTGTGGCGGAGGTGTGTGCTCTACCGGATGCACTTCTTGTTACCCTCGCTGAAGGAGAGGGTATTGCGTTTGGGTCCATTTGTTTGTCTGTCCGTACAGAACTTTTGTGTTTTTCTCCGCAACTACTTGTCGGGTTGTGATGACATTTTCACTATAGGTGCAACAACTCATGCAGAATGTTTTTGATGATAATAATGATGTCAGAGGTCACGTGGTGTGGTAGCCATGTTGGAAAAATGGAAAAACTTTGGACCTCTTTCTCTGAAGCTCCACCAAGGAAAAAATTGAAAAATGGCACACGGCAAGTACTCCTCATGGGGAATAAGTATGATTTTTTAATGACGTCATGGATGCCTTCATTACGACTTCATATTGTATATATAGAATGCTACATCCGATCAGTATGAAAATTTTTCAGGGTTATCTCGGGATAAAATGGTCTACAGAAACTAATTTGATGACGTCATTGGGCACGTGATTCAGCAGCCATATTGTTTTTATCTTTTAAAAAAAACTTCAAAAATCTTCTTCGTTGAAGTGGCTGAACAGATTAAAGCAAAACTTCATACATATGACCACATATCTATGAGGAACAAAAGGATCACACATTTGATGTCATAGGTCACATGGTTTGGCAGCCATATTGGATTTCCCCTAAAGCCCATAAAATCCTCTTCTCCAGACGGCGGGAAAGATTGAGGAGAAACCACACAAATGTTCCCCAAGTCTTGGGTGTACAGGTTTGTTAAATAATAATTGATAGGTCACATGGTTTGGCAGCCATATTGGATTGAAAAAAAATGTTTTATCTGGAACTGCTTAATCAATCGACATGAAACTTCACAATTATGATCTAGTGGTGATGAGGAATACATGTTTTAAATTTCAACTTGATCAGACGCATGATCCATCAGCCAGAATTATGTATTTTTTTGATATGGGTTATTTTTTTTTTTAATTCTTTTTTAATAAGGCTCACTTGGCTGTGCCTGGATGGGTTTAAGGGTAGAGGAGTAGCAGCTGAAATACAAATCCTGTCCAGATTCCTCCTGATGACATTATCTTTGC
>NC_140972.1:44473723-44648723 GCF_056783735.1 Eptatretus burgeri
AGGACTGAGTGGACAGCTCAGTGGGCTGTCACTCTGTGATGGGGTCTTTGGGTTTGAGTCCTGCGTTGAGTCAGAATTTTTTCGTACTTGCCCCATGCAGGAATTTATTCCTGTTCATTAGAATATATATATATATATATATATATATATATATATATATATATATATATATATATATATACATACATATACGTTCCAAGGAAAGTGTTTCAGGGTTTATGTATATATGTATATATATATATATATATATATATATATATATATACTGTATTATAAAATATATATATATATATATATATATATATATATATATATATATATATATATATATATATATATATATATATATACTGTATTATAAAATATGGGGAGATAGAATCCTTCTTCATACCTGCAATGCCTTTGTCTCCTTGTTCTCCTTTGATCCTCTCCTAATTGATGAACCAGCTGCCCTCTGTCATGTGCCTCCTCCATAGTCCTACATTTCTGCATAGAATTTATTTTAAATATAAAAACAACAGCAAGAATCCACAAGGAGGAAACCACCATAGCAACATTTCGTTATGTGCACCAATGTCAAAAAAAAGCATTTCTCATTTACTCTTTCAAACTCCTGTTGTCGATAAAACAAAAGGAGTGTAAAAGATGAATGAATGAATGCAGATCCTAATGCATTGTGAAGGTTGTGGAATGGATCGAAGAGAATGATAGGACATGCTCATCTCTGGGAATCTATGGGAATGTTTATATCTTATAGTTTATGGGAATCTAAAGAATATGGGAATCTTATATGGGAATCTAAGGGAAAGCTAAACCTAAATCTATGGGAATGTTGTCATATAATGTACTGCTTGGGCCAAATAAAAAATGAAGATAAGTTGGAACAAATATATGATCTACAAGTGTTTCAGAGTTGAGTACATGCAGTGCTGAGTTAAAAAGTAAGAGGGTACTCTTATGAGTTTGAATTCTCACAAGGTAAATGAAATTGTGATTGAAAGTCAACGTCCAATTGCCTAACTCAACACAACATTATAGCCATGGAGCCTGATTTAAATAACTTTGACATGTGTTGCTCTTTTGTCCCATGCCAGGACATGTTGTAACAGGCCATAGATTAAGTAATTGCTACACACAGGAAAAGTTTTGTTTGTAATTGCATCAAAAACAGCCGAACTGGATATTATTCTGATAAATTAGTTCCACGTTATTTTTCTTGAATTTTGTCGGGCATTGTACAATTTAAGGGTTTTAAGGGGGGGGGGGAGTTGAGCATTACTTTGACATCTTCCATCATGCAAAATTTCACAATGTGCCCAACCATCGCTGCCATAATCAGTGGTCCGCCATCAACAATCTTGATTTCAAGTCAACGCGAAGTCTTGTAATTTCAAGCATGATTAGGAGCCTAATCTGCCTTAACTCACCAATGAAACCCAAAGGTTAATGGAATTGAGAGGGGGGAGCTGTGTGAGTTTTTTTAATTGCTCAACATGCGAAGACGTGAATTTTCCCATTACTTCCCTCGTGGGACAGGTGGATCAACACTTCTGCCGAAGGTGACTCCTTGAAGTGTATGTCACACAATTTATTTCATCGATGTAGCCCAGATGCTCACACAACCACAGCTGTCACATTTTAGCCTCCTGTACAATTACAAATTGTCATGTGGCATGTCACCTGATCTGATCCCCAAGCCCCAGTGGAAGAGGCCAATTTATCTCACACCAACACCAGTCCACAAACACAATATAGGTAGGTGTTCCTCGCAGGACAACGCTTTGCAGAAAGCCATCTCCAGAGAGCACAACTCTCATCGAAAGGAGGTTGGGATGGATTGGGTCTACAGACATGTGTAACACATTTATTACAGGTATGGCAAAAATCACTTTAAAACTTTCATTTGACCAGACACCTTCTTACACTCAAACAATGTTCTGGGAGATACCCAATCTGAGATATGATGGAGGGTCACCTGTGCACAAACCCCCTCATCAGTCAAGAACAAAACGATCATCTCTGATCATCTATTAAACCCAGTAGATAGGTTTAAATTGGAGTAACATCGGTATCTGGAAATATTACAATGTGCCCAAACATAGCTGCTATAATCAGTGGTCCGTCATCAACAATTTAAGGGTTTTCCAACCAAAATAACAGGGGGGGTGGGGAGGAGGGGGTTGAGCATTACTGGGAGATACCCATTGGTGGGGGCATTGGGAGGGGGCTTTGTTAAAGACTATAGAGGGGTTTAGGGATGTTGGTAGGACTTTGAGGTAGCGACAAAATTGATGGGTGAGTGTGTGCATGTGTACGGAGTGTTGTTTGTGGAGGTCTCGTCAAAAAGTTTTGTGTGGTTGATGCTGTGTGTTTTCTACCCAAGAAGAGTCAGTCATTACCTATACCCCCTCCCCTGGAAAGGAAAAAAAAATGTACAAAAACTACAGAAAAAAATCTCCAAAACACAATTAAAAAACAACATTTTGCAGTATTTCTTTTTTTTGATCTGGTATTGATAAATTGGACTGGTGTTGATGAGGCACAGGCATGATGGGCCGAATGGCCTCCACCGGTATCTAATTTCCTTGTGTAATGTTGCCTCGAGAATTAAAAAAAAATTGAGTTTCCAGTAAATTGAGGTGACTGAACAATGAATCACGTTTCACCTTTGACGTAATAGTGTGAAGAGTTCTGGTGTGTTGAAAATCTTGTGAAGTCTTCAACCCATCCTTGTCATTGTCATTCCAACAACCCGAGCTGGTGGAAGTGGGACACCGTCTTGGGCATGATTTGCTGTCATCGTTGTTGTCCCTTTTCATACTGCAAGGCTTTATGTAGGTGGAATCATATGATTCTTAAAGGACTACATGGTACAGGATTGGTTTTCAGGATATAGCAATTAATTCACACGTTTTTCCTGGAGGTCGTCTGGAATATCTTGGAACAAGATGCATTCAGGCCTTAACTTTGCATAAACTACGTATATAACGCATCAGCAGACGAATGGTGACAAAGTACCCCGGGCTTGTGCTATATTTTGGAATCCGCACAATGACATGTTGAAGCTATAGTTCAGGCACAAGGTAAACCGAATGATTATTGAGGACATTTTAAAACTTTAGGTCAGCTTCGATTTCCTTGAAATCGATCAACAAAATAAATGCAGTGAAGACACCAGATGGTCTGCTTGCTTATAGGCAAAGTCAATGCTGTCCCTCAAATTCATCATTGCTTCCGCCTGCAGGGTGTGCTAAGACATGAGGAGCTAATAAGAGCACATGGTAAGCCCTGCATCTCAGCATAAGCTAACCTGACACCGATCAAGTTTGACTGAATTCTCATCGCAATGTTGGCATGAGTTCAAGCTCTGATGCAAACTATGTTTGGTGGACGACTACAATCTATCATGGATTTGTGGTTTCAAAAGATTAAATATTTATATGGGTTAGTTTTTTTGTTTTGTATTACTTTGTCGAGGCTCATGTAAGAGCTAACACACAGAACATATAACAAAGGGAGAAGGAGACAACAGGGGCAGGAGGGGGAAACACAACAGTAGGGAACAGAGGCATGAGATCTGTGGAAGGGAGAGGGATGGGCTGGGGTACACGAGGTAAACAAACACTGCAGGGGCTTTCAAGAAAGAAAATAGGGAATTTGAAGGAAGTGGGTTTGGGGTGGATGAACGGGGGTAGAAAAGATCGTGGATTTGGAAGACCTGGAGGGAAGAGTGGGATTGAAGAGAATGTGGAAGTTTGTTCCAGAGGTAGAAAAAAGAGGAAAGAAAGAGTGAAGGTGAGCAGTGGTTCTTGATTTTGGAAATTTTAACAGAAAGGGTGTTGCTGGCAGACCTGCAGTCTCCTGTGGAAATATTGGGGGGACAAATTGCAGATAGTGAAGGGGACAAAACTGGAGAGGAGTCGGTAGAATACAGAAAGACCACCAACCTGCCTGTGGTGAGAGAGTGAGAGGCCCAAAGACTCAGCTTCATCGCAGGAGATACCAATGATCCTAAATGCCTCAGTTTCCACAGCGTGAAGCCGAGAAAGGTGTGAGGCGGGAGCACCAGCCCAAAGGGGAGAGCAGTACTTCATCAATCTGTGGATGAAAGCTTTGTATGAGGTCAGGAGCTCATGTGTACCAAGGAAGGACTTCGCACGACATAGGATGCCGTGTCGGCGACTGGCTTTGGCGGCCAGCTTGGAGATGCGGCTTTCCAAGGAAAGATCATGGCAGATAGTGAGACCCGTAAGCTTGAATGTAAGGACTTCTTCAAGAGGATTGGTGAGAAATAGATGGGGTGGGGTTTTCCAGACGGTCCTTTCAGAGAGACATAGTGAGAGTGTGAGATTTGTCAGGATTGCAAGACATGTTCCATGTGCTGGACCAGTTTGTGATTTCACCCAGATTGATGCCCCGCCCTGCATGCGAGACCCCATTACGAGAGTTAAAAGTTGGGACGAGATTCAAACCCAAGCTGGACAGCTCAAATGCAAGTGCAGTGCACATAGCTTGAGACTCGAGACGATGTTCCAACCCATTATGTCTCGGCATAATTCATGATAATATTCCCTTAAAAAAATGAACTCTTTTGAACAGCTGCAGTTTGATGATTTCTTGTATTTCCTTTGAAAAAAAATGCTGAATTATTATCTGAGCGTTTCAGTTTTAAAATGTCAATAAAAGTAGGCTTTGCACATCATTGTCACATGGATCTAATACTGTATTTGGCGTGTTTGGCACACTAGTAGAGGTAGGGCCTAACCTCCTTAAACAAGTCTCGACACTGTGGGAATGGAAAGGAAATCCCCCAATAATCGCTGCCAGAGCTGGTATTATGTGACTTCCAATCAAATTCAGTTGTGTTCTTATATATGCATGTATACAATGTGCATATACATGTGTGTTCTATCGGGGACACAGAATCTCCAGCACAGGCCGATATCATCCTATCTCGTTGTTAGTTTTCCTATATCTCAGTTAAAGTCCAGCCTGCAATCTGACATTGTTCCCACACATCTGGAAATGATGAAGTTTGCTTGCATTGTGGTGGTAAAAAAAAGAAATATTACAACCAAGCAACGGAAGGATAGAAAGGCGCAACCAAATTTTGCATGCGTTCTAAAATGAACGCACATGGCACAGATGTATCTACTTTTGGAAACAGACACCCTTGTTGGTTACAAATTTCCTCCTTCCACTCTAAGTGATCCTGATTTTTCTCCAGCCTCTCGGGGTTTATGTTGGTCCGTTACTGTCGCCGCACCTGCACATTTTACGATGTCAGCAATTGCTTACATTATAATGCAAAAAAACAAAATCTTCTCCAAGTTCTCTCAAAGTCACACAAATACAATCCCTAACTTCTGCAATGGCTTACCAAACAGTATTTTAATAGGCATGCCATTGCCACAGGAAGTATAATAAAAAAAAAGATTTATCCATCCCCCTAAAGTTCATTTCTAATCCTTGTTTAATTTTAGACCTTTACATATGCAAGGCCATGTTACAAATCCTTTTTTGAAAGCAAATGCACAGTACACTATAGTACTGTACTGTATTGTGAAATGCTCGATTACAGGAAACTTCCTCATTTGGTTTATTTGAAGTTCTGCAGCAATGAGAAGCTTTGCAAAATGAAGTGTCTTTGCATTTGAGGATTTATTTTGGACAATAGCATTGAGATCAAAGCATCATATAAAAAGCTCCTGGTCTTACAAAATCATGCAAAGTGAGCGTTTCACCAATATATTGGTCTAAATCAAAGCGCGAGGCAAATTCTGGCCTCTCGGGTTCACTGACCAGTGATTTATGAAAGCATGATTTGATCTCAGCTTTCTATCAGGAATCATCATGGCCATATCCCAGCTGTGGCCTCGCGTTTATGAAGGCATGACTTGATCTAAGCCCCACCACCAGCAGCAGCCAGTGATTTTGAAACAAAGCCCGGGAGCTAAACTTTGTTAACTCTTCGGCCTTTGCAGAGAGTCCGACGTAATGCTCGCGATAACAAACTGCTGCCATATTTTCTACTTTGGTGGAAAGAAATGTAATTTTGTCAGCAAGCCAAAACCTTCATGCCATTTTTGAAGCAGTGCACAGCTACAATTATTTATTTTCAATTATTTCTGCACCATTTTGCCACAAGCCCAATGGGGACTTGAAAGATTTAAAATTGTGCATACAGCAGAGAGTACGAAAGTCTTATGTTTCATCCTATGAAGCAAGATGAGGACATTGATTGCCAAGTTCACCGAAACCTTCCTACACATGTTGTCCCTTGGAGTTTTCTTGCTAAATAAATGGGCCACAAAGCCACCTAATGAGGGTGAGAAAGCACGACGAGTGAAGCCAGTGCTGGGATTGCAAGAACTTCTTATTGGGCAACGTTGAATAATTGTCACAGTAAATGCTTTAACGGAGCTTCAATCAAAATGGTATCCAGCAGTGAGGGGTAGTAGGCGCCCTCTCTAATATAAACCACTTTCACATCTTGTGCCAACAAATGATGACTGGCACTGCCATTTGTACTGATGATTCCAGTCAGAATGAACAGCTCAGCCCGATGTTGGCACAGCTTCATGACTACCAAGAATCTGCCACCGAGCCAATAAATCTACCAATATTTTAGGATCATTGGGCCCAGCTGCTGCTGATAGCCGGACTTGAGCTGCTGCTTGTTACTACAAACAAATGAAAGGAATTACGTGCAGCATGTACATTGGCCCGTTTGAAATTCCCATCCGAACACGTAGCTCAAGATGCTGGGAATGGTCCTTCGTCCATTGTATCATGGCGTCCTGATAGCTCACATCGAGTAAATTAATACATCGTAATGACTTTGTCCCACATTCATAAATGTACAAGCTCATTCAAGGGTCAACAGTAGTATAACAAACGAAGAAAACACAAAATCACAAAACAAAAGGATCTTGATGCTGTAGTGTGTGCATGATCACCAATTCACCGCAATGTGGAACGAACTGAACCATTTAAACACGTTTTCATGAAATGCAGGTTGAAATCAACGTGCAAGGCAAGCATCCCATGACTTTGATTGCAATTGTAAGTAATCAACAATTAGTACAGACTGTCAGTCTCCTGTGAAATTTATCTAGATTGATGTTCTGCTTCATGAGGAACTTAGTGACATACTTCTGGTCCACAGCACAAGTGACTATGTTTGCTCGCTCCAGAATGGTTTGACCAACATCGATATCACTTTGTATGAAAACTTGTCTTGCTCATGAACAAGAGTCAGTGGACAGGTAGAACGATGGTTTAAATAAATAGAACATTGATTGAGGAATGCGAATCGCTGTGAGAAGCAAGCAGAAGTTGACGTTTCGGATGTGTAATCAGAAGGCGGTTACTGGAGTAACACGTGCATCCTGGAGTTGCTAGCGAGTGTTGGAGGACAAAGAGCAGAATGAGCAATATTGAAGAAAAGAAGATTTAAAAAAACAGAGATCCCACCAACCTTCCTGCAATGTGAAAGTAACAGACTTGTGCTTCCTCCTCATCACAGGAGATTCCAATAACTTGGTGAGAGCTTCAGATTCCATATAATCCAGGCAAAGCAGACATGATGCTGGAGCACCAGCAAATAGTGGAGAGCATTCCTCAATTGAGCTCTGGACAAAGGCCTTGGAGATCTGATTATCCAAGGAAAGACTTGAATCAACGGAGGATGCTCAGTCTGCGGCCCACTTTGGAGGCCAGTTTTGCTATGTGCTTGGCCCAGGAGAGGTCATGACTGATGGAGAAGACAATAGGTTCAAGAGACCAAACCAGCGTTTCATGATGGAAATAGACAGGTGGGTTTCTTGGACGATCCCTCTGGAGCAACAAGGTGAGACAGGAATTTTCTAGGATTGAAAGACATGTTCCATTATCAGACCAGCAACTCATCAATTCCACATCAGCAGAGAGTGATGCAGCTGCTGTCTGCCTAGCAATGGGTGTGGGTACTGCATGACACAATGTGAAATTGTCAACAAAATGCGAGAGGGTTTTCCAGAGCATTGGAGAGGTCATATATGATGCAGAACAAGACTAGGCCCAAAACACTGCCTTGAGGAACTCTAGCCTCCATTAGAAAAGGGGAGGACATGGCTCCACTGACAGCACCACATTGACTGTATGAGTGGAGGAAGTCAGAAACTCGTGATTGAAGATGGACCTGAATGCCACAGACAGAGAGCTTGGTAAGTAAAGCAGATGCCTGACTGTGCCAAATGCACAAGATACAGTACCTTCAGAAAGTATTCACACCCCTTGACTTTTTCACATTTTGTAATACCCCATAATGTCAAAGTGGAATTCTTTTTTTTTTCTGCAATTTTTTACAAATAAATTAAAAATAAAAAGCTGAAATGTCTTGCATCAATAAGTATTCAACCCCTTTGCTATGACACTCCAAATTGAGCTCAGATGCATCCAATTTCCTTTGATCATCCTTGGGATGTCTCCACAACTTGATTGGGGTCCACCTGTGACCAATTACATTGATTGAACATGCTTTAGAAAGAAACACACCTTTCTATATAAGGTCCCACAGTTGACAGTGCATGTGAGAGTAGAAACTCCACCATGAAGTCCAAGGAACTGGCTGTAGAACTTCAAAATAGAATTGTGAGGAGGCATAGATCTGGGGAAGGGGATATAACATTTTCTGGTGTGTTAAAAGTTCCCAAGAGATGGGAACACAGTAAGCTCCATCATTAGGAAATGGAAAGAATATGGAACTGCCCAGACTCTTCCTAGAGCTGGCCATCCAAACAAACTGAGCAACTGGGCAAGAAGGACCTTGGTCAGGGAGATGACAAATAACCCAATGACCACTCTGACAGAACTACAAAGCTCCTTGGCTGAGATGGGAGAACCTGCCGGAAGGGCAACAATCTCTGCAGCACTTCACAAATCAAGGCTTCATGAGAGAGTGGCTAGATAGAAGCTGCTCCTGAGAAAAAGGCACATGACAGCTCACCTGGAGTTTGCAAAAAGGCACGTGAAGACTGAGTGCATGAGGCAAAAGATTCTGTGATCTGATGAAATGAAACTTGAACTCTTTGGCCTCAGTGCAAAGCGCTACATTTGGCGAAAAACGAGCACAGCTCATCACCCATCGAACACCATCCCTACTGTGAAGCATGGTGGTGGTAGCATCATGCTATGGGGATGCTTTTCAATAGCAGTGACTGGGGGATTTGTAAGGATAGAGGGAACAATGAATGGAACCCCATGCAGGCAAATCCTTGAGAACCTGCTTCAGAATGCAAAAGACCTCAGACTGTGGTGAAGATTTACAACATTACAATGACCCCAAGCCTATAGCCAAAGCAACATTGGAATGGCTTCAGAACAAGTACATGAAAGTCCTTGAGTGGCCCAGCCAAAGCCCAGACTTAAATCCCATTGAGAATCTATGGAAAGACTTGAAGATTGCTGTTCACCGACGCTCCCCATCCAACCAGACAGAGCTTGAGCAAATTTGCAAGGAAGAATGGGAGAAAATTCCCAAATCCAGATGTGCAAAGCTGATACAGACATACCCAAGAAGACTCGAAGCTGTAATCACTGCCCAAGGCGCTTCTACAAGTATTGACTCAGGGGGATTAATACTTGTGTAAATTAGATATTTCTGCATTACATGTTCAATAAATCTGTAAAAATTTTGAAAAACATGTTTTCACTTTGTCATTATGGGGTGTTTTGTGCATTTCAGTGCCATTTTTTTTTTTTTACAGTTTAATCCATTTTAAATTCAGGCTGTAACACAACAAAATGTGACAAAAGTCGAGGGGTGTGAATACTTTCTGAAAGCACTGTATAAACAAGAAGATGGCCTCCAACCATTGATGATAGAAGAGCAGAAATTTATCCAGAATTGAGTGACTGGGACTGAATCCAAACTGATGGTCAGAGATCAGGCTTTTCGTAAACTATAAAGACTTGACATCAGCAGCAATGAGGGATTGATGGATTCCATTTTGCTGGTAATTGTAAGTAAGCTTCCTGGTCTGCAGTCGATATGTGTTTTAGCACCCTTCTTATGGATGGGAGTGATGGTTGCTCCCATGCAGTGGGGAGGCAGCCAAAGGAAAAGGACAGACCGAATATGGCAGACGAGAGGGAAACAAGAACAGCAGAGCAGGATTTGAGAGCATGGATACCGATGCCATCATGGCCTGTCGCCGAAGGAGGGTCAAGGCTGTTTTCGTCTTTTCTCCACTGCAGCAGTCTCAGTAGATTAACACTTGGTTGGATGAGCCTTGGCAACTTAGTCCTCAAAAGGATTGCTTTCAACCTTTCCAAAGGGTAAGTTATTGTTTTTGTCGTGACAGCTATATAAAGCTCTTTGATGAAAGCGGAGACGAAAAGGTTCATATTATTGAGCAATTCTCTAAACATGCATGTCATAGAATTCAAGATCCTTCTCGTTCGAAATAAATCAAAACCTAAGGTTCAGACTTATGATACAATATGATCGATACAAGGTGGTAAGGTGAGAGAAATGAAATAGGGAAATTATAAGTTATCTGTAAAATGACTCTCAAAGCAGCCAGCAATCACAACACAAAAGGTCATAAGTGACAAACTAACCATAGAAGCCTCTTTTATGAATAATCCAAAAGGCTTGTGGGATCACATTTTCCCCAAAAAATTCCAATTTCTCCCAGAGTCTAACAGCACCGAAATGATAAAGGTATAAATAGCTCATGCTTCAAAGTGAGTGCACAATAATGCACCTGTTATAAAGGGTTAAATGATTAATTACTGTTATATTATTGTTCTTCTTTAACAGTCCCAATTATTCCTGTATTGTTGGCCAGGGGGGTACGATTCTGGCTAACGTCTTTCTAGAACCGGTTGGCCAGGATTGATGTTCAACTGTGGCAGGAAGTTGTAATTTGTTTGGGGTGCCGACCATAACTTGCAGACTCTTCATGAGAGGGATATTTAACCTCCAACAACAGACCCAGTGTTGGCAGGCGGGTCCTCCAGCTTAACGTCTATCGGATGGATGGCAGACACATTCATGTCTCTCCCTGCATGCAGAACACCAGGGATTTAAAGCTGTTTATATGTAATTACCGCACTCACGCGAAGCGAAAAGCCGCGTTAAGCAATAAGTTCATGCCAGTCTGTCCGTCTGTCCATCCGTCTTATCAGTTTAAGATTGGCCACAGACGTTCTTAATAAATCTTTCATCCTATTTAAATTGAATGATAAATTTTGAACACAAATCAGAACATGAATAGGAAGACAAGTTTGCCGTTTTAACGTGATTTGGCTCTGAATTTGTCCCGATTACACAAGCGCAGAGAGGAGTGGGGAAATATTTTTACTCCGTCTGCCTGCCTGGCAATCAAACAAAATTGAAAATCATTCTAAACAGGAAACTTACTGTTTTTAAGGATGTCATAAAGGACACAAACAATAGGCATGAAGAACTAATGTAATGTGTTTGATTAGTGATGTAATAGACATTGCGTAAAACGGCGGTAAAACCCAGAATTAATTTACTTATACATCTTTAAACCCCTATTTGAATCGAATGATATATGTTAAGACTGTAGAACACAAATCGCCTTCATAATACTTCCAAGAACAGCCATGAAATACTGTACATTGATACAGTGTATAGCATTAAAGGGCGTGCAATGTTTGTTGAGGTGAGGAAGAGGCCGCCATCATGGGTATGTACTGATCATCTCCATCAACTCGTCTTTATCACAGACATCATTAACATCGTGATCATATTGATGGATTAAGTTTATCATCATTATTATTATTCATAAAAGTAAGTTTCATAATCTTAATAACACATGAAAATTAACTTTAGTTAATGTTCTTCGTGCAGGAAAATGAGCCTGGTGTTCGATGAATGAATAAGGTGGTTGCGTTAAGATCTTAGGGTCTTGAGGTCAAGCCCTTTTCCATTCCGTTGAAATAACACCAGGTTGGTTGACTCAGCCTGTCATCCTTCCAAGGTCAGTAAAATGAGTACCAGCTTCCTGGAAACGTGGGGTACTGCATCAGCAGCACAGCCGCACTTCCAGCAATAAGGAAACCAGCAGCCACTGGATGCATACAAAATAATAATGATAATAATAATAGTAATAACAACAACTTAAGAAAACAAACTTTAATTTATGTTCTTAATAACTCTTTTATTCATGAAAATAAATAGCACAATGACAATGCGCAAACATATTAATCAAGAGTCCAGTTTGGACAAATTTTAAAGTTGAAATCACTATCCCTAATTTCCTCATTACCCCCTAAGTTTGCAGATTTGCAGCTTATGAGGATATTCAAGAACGTAACCCCCTGCGTACAGCAACACCCTCCTGTACATACTTACACAACACGTGGGTATTGTGTTCTATGAACTCAAACATATATTTTATTCCATGACAGCTCAATAGTGAGTGTGCAAACCCATGGCCTAACTTGTCAGCACTATTACTGCCATTTTGTGCTGAACATAAGGGTTTGTAACATTGCTTTTAAGAAGGATTTGCTTTCAGAAGTACAAGTTTTGTCGGAGGATTCTCTCCGTCAGCATTCTGTGGTATGTTAGCACCTCTGATAACCTTCTCTTTTTGTAAATACATAAACTAGAGCCAAGGACTTCCTTACGCGTGTCATACCGAAATTAGAGGGCTTGTTTCGCACAACACAGCTGAACAACAATAACTGTTTCTGGAATTCTTTTGGGATCTGGAGAAGAAATATAGTCCTCATGAGAATGCTGTGCACCTGTGTGCTCTTCTCTGCCCATTCCTCATTCACCCCACTGTCAGTCCATTGAGCAGACAAGTTGTTTGAATGTACCCATTGATAATTTATTTAAAAAAAAAAACTAGCAGTGTTGCCTTTTCATTATTGTGATTAAATGCAGATTAATCATTGCACTGATACGTGGTATTAATTCGTTTGCATTGTTTCCCAAAATGTGTCTAGTGCCACAATTATAGGCAACAATAAAAACAGTGTTTCAAATATATTCTTATTCATAAGGGGTGTAATCACTTCTTCTTTTTCTTCTTCTTCTCCTTCTTCTTCTTTGATGTGCAGCACATAACCGTGGGTGGCATCATTTCCTGGGGCACAGCAATGCCGCCGATATAGTGCCCCCTATAGGTTAGAGCAGGAATTTGGAATTTGTTCATGGTGCCAGTGATGATTCAAATACTCCTCGCGAAGGACACTGCTGGATATACAATATCCACCAACAAATGCCGGCAGACGCAACACCCAGTTTAACATCCATCCGAGGGAGGGCACACACAATGATGCCTCGCCATGCATGGAAATACAGTACACCAGGATGCTGGGCTGACATTTGAAGTGAGGCTAGCGGCTTCGAGGAGAATGTTAACGCCTCGAATCTACCCTGCCAGGCCGGTGTAATCCTTGAAAACATTGTACAGTATTCATTTTCATGACCTTGCAATAGTTAACTTCCCTCATATGCAGCATGTGGTGTCAATTTCATGAAAGGTGTGAATGGAAGTGTTAAAAAAAGACAAAGGCACAGCAATTCCAGCAAGGTACAAAGGGCTAGGAATGGAGGTTTAAAGTGATGAAAAATGTGTGCGGCACCCTTTTAAATGAACCTTTGTTTTTGAGAATAGCCACACCATGAAGATATACCTTTACCTTATCTCGTCCTACTTCATTCCTATCTCCTATACAGCACAGATGTACATTTTCTTGTAACAATAACAAGATAAAGTTCCTTCACAAGGGCACTGTTTCTCGTACAATATAACTCAGTCGGTAACAAGTCTTCCCCTGAGCTGTCAATCTTTGGGGTTGAATTACACAGGTGTTGCATACACAGGATAGGTAGTACCATCAAGAAGCGTACCTTCCTTCACGCTGTTTCAATTATATCTATTAGATGCATATCAGAACTTCAGATCCTCGTGCACCTTCACCTGCAATTACGTGCCACATCAGTTTCCGAATGAAAAAGACAAGTTGTCAAAAACAAACTGCTCAGTATCAGTTGTGAATGAAAATAACAATAAAATACAACAACAAAAACAACACATACCACAGAAAATCTCACACAAACCTTTAATCACCGTTTATGTATGACAGATTTAAGTACCTTATATAGAATAAATTTGTATCGTACCTTCTAATGGACAGATGTAAAATTCAATGCATTTCACAGCATTTGGTTTTTGTGCTAACATATATATTAAACATCTTATATTCAAATCTCATTCGGGAAGGGCCTGCAAAGTTAGTGAGGTTAAAACTGTTAATGGATTTGCATCCCTGATAAAAAAAATGATAATTGACTGAATGCAAGGCCCAACTGTTGACTAAGCATCCTTGTCAAGGCTACTAAAAGTAGGGTTTATATGCCTAAGAATGACAAGCTTTGGGCTGATGCACCCTGTTTGCACAGCACATGTATAAATACTGCATCACAACGAAGGATACCCAAGGATGTGAGCAACTGCAGCTTGGATTAAAATAGGCAAAAGGAACATGCTCTCCAGTTTAAATTATGCAGACAATTGTATAACAACATGGACGGCCTTTGCTCAAAAAGCTTGTCCTACAGGATCGTGCAGATGCACCGGTAGTGCACTTACCTTTGAGCCGTCTCGTCTGGGTTCCATTCCCTACCCGGCTCTGAACTGTCGGATTCGGTGTTTCGCAGGCAGGGCGTTGCATCACAAAGTGCTTTGTCCTTCGGATGGACGTTAAGTTGGGTGTCCCATCTGCTGGCATTTGTTGGTGGACGGTAAATATCAAACGATGCGTGGTCGGGGGGGGGTTATTGTGGCACTACGACTACCTCTTTAATGGTTCCGGTTATTCCCACCTTCTTGTGACATTGGCCTGGGAAAGTTTTTCACCCAATCATTTAGCAAACCTGTTGGCCGTTAAAGTAGTCGTAGTAGTGGTAATAGTTCCTCAAAAAAGCTACTGCTGTGCAATTATTTTTGCACAAATTGTCCTGTTAACTTCACTAACAAAACTCGAGGAAGTGCCTCTCAAATACCACTAGGAGGTTTAGGATTGTACAGCAGATGAAGAAGCCATTGGAAGAACTGAGTAGCTTTTTGAGGGCCCATCAAGTGTGCATAAGGTTCTACATTAATGTGAACAAAACAAAAAGGATTTCACTTGTATCTACTCCTTATAGTACAGCGGCATAGGTGATAAATTGTGCACATTTTCATACCAGCCTGAAAATTGGCATGTACGTGTGTTTTGATATACTAATTGCTGATATCGGATTATAGTGCCAATTTCAATGGTGATTTTGTTCCCTGAAATCCAAGATGGCCACCAATTGAATTATTGGTCAATTCTCAGCTTCCGTACGACTCGGTACAATTATCATGGTGTCTATTCTGATTTTTTTGGAAGAGGCAACCAATCCGATTATACAGTATATCAATAGAACTTATGTGCCTGAAATGCTCATTTCTACAGATCAGGGTGAGACAGACAACAAACATGACTGCCAAATGCCTAATGGACTACAGCTCAAGTTACATATTCTATGAAAGATTTTCCTCGGCTTCAATGCAAACGTTGAAGGTATCTAATGTGTAATCACGAAAAACAATTTTTCTATTCCCTCTTGATGATGATGGCATATTTTTCTCCAGGGGAGATTATTGGAAGCAGCTTTGCCGGTTGCTAAATAATTCCCTCTTATGAAATGTGGAAATTTCATCCTCTTGTTTATGTGTTGCAGGTAACTGCTAAGGCAGTGGAGAAGCTTGCGAGAGATATGGTCGAGTTACATCAGAAATATGCGAGACTGCCACCACAAAATCAGCCCGACATACAAATCCCATTTGACAAGGGTAAATTCACTGGGCAGAAGACAAACCATACTTTTTCACCCATTGCCATCAATCAGACACACAAACAAAACAATGACATGGTAAAAGGCATGGTAAAAAAAAAGATAGAGTTAACAGAAAACCCTTTGCATCGTTGAGATGGATGGGGGCTGGTCCTGAAATGGTCAGGTTGGTGAGAGAATGCTAAGAAAGAAGTGTACAGGATAAACAAAAAGTGGCACCGCACCACTGAGGGTCATCTGTCAGACAAACATGATTTAAGACCTGTTTTTGAGGAACTGGGAAATCCCATTGAAGAGGAGCGTTGGGATCTCTTCTGATTATCCACGAATAACATAGCTGATCCACCTGTTCACAGAACGGTTAAATAAGTCAAGACAACAGGAAATGAACAATACAACACGTTTGTGAAAGAGAGGATAATTACTAGATCAAAACCCATCAAAGATGTCATCTCCCACAACAAATTTCCCCTGTTCAACTACTCTCTCATAAAACATGCAACAAAAGACAAAACAAAACTTTTGTCAGAAAGTTATAACTGTGAGATATTCTCAAAGCTCAAGATAGGTGGCCAAATCCAGGATGGCAATCTTGATGAATTTTTCTCCCATGAAAATCAAGGCTGTCCTCTCTCTCTCCATCAAACAGTATAAATCCACATATTGGCACAAAGTCAGACCTGCTTACTTGTTTGGAACCTGTGGGAGATACTTGAGGTGATCAACAAGTAACTGCACTAATTTTAGATGGTGCTGCTATTGTGCAAATGATGAAGCTGACAATTTCAAGGTCCTTTCTTGAGTAAAATGAATAAATCATCCTCCCCTTCCTCTCAAAGCAGTTCGATTAGGTCCAGAGATTGGATATACAGTAGCATAGGATGACTACTTCGCAACAGACCTGAAATCTGACACTAGAGCCAAAAGAGGCTGTCTGAGGAATAATGGTGTTGCCATCTGTTGCAATTCCTGGGAACTGGGAAAATTTCCTGAGAGTTGATGAAAACACAAAAAGCTATTAAAGTTCCTCTTCCAACAGACAAGTCACCTTGAGGCTGAAAGCAAGCAAGTTCTGGCAACGGACGGTCCTAATGTTCTGATATTTCCACATTTGGATGACGACGAATCTGGCACCATGCTCCCATCAAGAGGCAGATACCCAGGTATTTAACCGTGCAGCAGATGCAGCAGCAACAGCAGTATTTATTGATGCAGCAGATGCAGCAGCAGCTCCTTGATGATCCATACAGTAGATACCGATGTCAAGGTACTGGCAGTGGCAATGACTACCGTGCAGTTCCGAGATATTGATGAATTTTGGATCGCAATTGGGACTGAAGAGATATTTTTATCTGCTCATTCATTTGCAATGGCAATTGGGCCTACAATATCAAAATCATTGCCAATGTTCCATGGCCTCAGGATGTAACACAGTCAGCTTTTTCTGGTCGTGGAAAAAAGACTGCATGGGCCACATGGGAAAGCTTCGGAGATGCAACTGATGCTTTCTATGAACTGGCACAAGGTCCTTTGGAAACTTCGTTGAATTGTCACACAACCACAGTATTGAGAAATGTATGCTCTTGATTTATGACAGAACAAGCTGCTCTGACAAAGTGAATAATCCCAGAAAACATCTGTTCAACAAAAAAGGATAAGCCATACAAGGACTGCCACTAACTCAATTTGCCTTGGACCAGCATGTCCAGAGGGCTGTGTATCAAGAAGGCCATGCATGGGGACAAGCCTTGGTGTTCAAGCTGGTGCTTACAAATCCGAGGGGCTGGGATTGGACTCTGAATGAAGGGATATTACAGCCACTTTGGAAAACTCCACCAGAATCAGCCAAAGTTTGCTCCGAACTTGTCCACTGTGGATGCAAAATGACTGCACATGCCAATGCAAGTGTGTTAAGGCTGATCTCTCGTGTACTCCTCTCTGCATATGTGATGACAAATATACCAGAAACTAGAGTCATTAGAGTCCAAATGTGAAATATGTCTTTGTGTGGATCATCATAAATTTATGCTACATGTGTGAGCCATTTCTTGTTTTATATGATGCTAATTCAGCTGTGGTCGAGCAAAGCAAAGCCGAGGCCATTTATCCTAATACGTGAACCACCCTGCAAACCCATGCCGACAGAAAACAAACTTTTTGTAACGCTGGGCACGTTTACCATCCAATCATCATGTATCGTTGTTGAAATAATTCTCTATGTGCAGGTGCTCCGGTGATGAAAGTTTTGCGTCAATTGCTCATGCGGTTGTGCTGAAAACGAATTCAAAGCGAACAAAAGTGACAAGGTGAAGGTGAAAAAAAAGAAAGTTTGGGTCTTGGCAGACGTTCCACAATATGGTCAAGGATGGTTGTGGATTCCTATTGCTGGTTTAAGTAATTGGGTAGAAATGCAACCATTTCTACTATGGTTGAAAAGTGAAGGAGGTTATGTTTTCACCACTCTATCTTTTTGATTCTTTTTTATCGATTTTGTTATTCTGGCTCTTTGTTTATCGCTGACGGGTCACAATTCTAAACCGAGAGTCATGAAACTTTACCAAGTTATAGAAATAGTCTTCTCCTGAGAAGCCTATTGATTTTGAGGTCAAAGGTCAACGGTTCACTCAGAATGACAGAACAACATCTTCAGGTCGGATTTCTAAAAGTCATTTTTCATCCGATTGAATTGAAATTTGAGCAGGATTTGCATATTGCGTCACTGAATTGAGAAACTAATTATTTGAAGTCAAAAGGTTAAAGGTCAACTCAAGGTCAAATTTCTAAAATCATCAATTTTCATCCGACACAGACCTGAGCTTTGATAAAGATTGTCAATTTTAATCTTTATGAAATGGACAATTTGATGTAACCATGGCAATCCAGACATATCGTGAGCTTTCAATACGGTCTGTCATCCCCACCCTGCTCACCGAACACTCCTCTTATGGTAACCAATGCACTCTCCACTCATGGCTCACGGACTTCCTCTCCTGTCGCAGTCAATGCGTAGCTCTAAATGGAATTCTCTCATCTCTTCCCGTCCAGGCTGGAGTTCCTCAAGGCAGTGGTCTAGGCTCTGTGCTTTTTCTGTTTTCATCAATGATCTCTCCGACTCTCTGGAAAATCCTCTTTATCTCTTTGCTGATGACTCCACCCTCTGCTGTACCATCTGTCATCCCTCAGATCGGCAAGCAGCAACCTCTTCACACTCTGCAGACCTGGGTAAAATCACAAACTAGTCAAGCACTTGGTGTGAGATTTGTCAGGATTGAAAGATATATTCCCTCACCATATCTCTCCTAAAGGACCATCTGGAACCCCCCACCCCCCACCATCTACTTTCTCCACAATCCCCTTGAAGAAGTCCTCTCGTTCACGCTTTTGGGTCTCACGATCTGCTACGATCTTTCCTGGGAAAGCCACATCTTCAAGCTGGCCTCCAAAGCCAGTTGCCGACTGGGCATCCTACGTCAAGCAAAGTCCTTCCTTGGCACACCTGAGCTTCTAACCACTCACAAAGCTTTCATCTGCACTCTGATGGAGTACTGCTCCCCCATTTGGGGAGGTGCTTCTGCCTCACACCTCGCTCGACTTCACGCTGCGGAAACCAAGGCTTTTAGGATCATTAGTATCTTCTGCGATGAAGCTGAGTCTTTGGGTTTCTCACTCTCTCACCGGAGGCAGGTCGGTGGTCTTACTCTCTTTTACCATCTCCTCCAACCTTGCCCCCCCCCACCCGCTCTGTCTGTGACTTCTCCCCCTATATTTCCACAGGGTGCTCAAGGTCCGCCAAAAACCCCCTTCTGGTGAAACTGCCAAAATCAAGAATTACTGCTCACCTCCACTCTTTCATTCCACTTTTTCCCACCTCTGGAACAAACTCCCACACTCTCTGCAATCCCACTCTTTCCTCCAGGTCTTCCTCCAGCTTGTTTACCCTGTGTACCCCACCCCATCCCTCTCCCTTCCACAGATATCATATTGTCTTTGTTCCCCACTATTTTGTGCTTACCTCTCCAGCCCCTCTCGTCTCCTGCATCGTTACATGTTTCTGTGTAGTAACTCTTACACGATCCTCAGCTTGTTTAAAAAAAAAACTTTAGAGAGTGGGTGGATTTTGCAAGTATCGTGCTTTGCACATCTTTTTCTTGTTTGTCTATTTGTGTACAGGATATCTCAAATAGTTGCCGATGGATTCGGATGAAATTTGGTGAACAAGTTGGGTGTGACAAGGACGAACTGATTAGATTTTGATGAAGATCCAGATCCGGTTCCGGCTACGATGATTTTTTAAGTGATTCTTCACCATTGAGAGATGGGGCCAAAAATGATATATAGCACCATATCTCAAAAAGTTATGCACGGATTCGGACGAAATTTGGTGGGCATGTTGGGTGTGTGACTAAGAATTGATTCAATTTTCATGAAGATCCGAATCCGGATCTGGATCCGAGAATTATTGAATCTTAAAGTAATTCTTCACCATTGCGAGATAGGGCTTAAAACGATATAGTGCTGTATAGCATGGTATTTTAAAAAATGTATTGGGCCCGATATGTTCTCGTTGATCAGACATTACGTGACGGAGGTATGTGCTCTACAGGGTGCCCTTCTGGTTTTCAATGCATTTAGATAAAGCTTTACATCGAGACTTGAACGCTTTTGTAAAGTAACTATCATCCTCACTTAATATTTAAGAAAACAGCAAAGATGTTGAAATATAATTTACCAAGCACAGAATTTGGTAGATAAAATGAATCACTTTAAAATGAATGAGTTTTTTCTGTGTATTCACAAGGTCCTCCCAAAGCATTTAACAAGTTAGATTACAAAAATTTCCACCTGTCTGGTTATGTAACTTCTCATAAAACTGCATATATACATTCAGCAGAGTGAAAATGCTATATATTTCACACTTGCGGATAGAGGATCCTTTTCTGAATTTGCTTGTAGCTCTCTTGTGTGATATATATATATATATATATATATATATATATATATATATATATATATATATATATATATATATATATATATATATATATATATATATATATATATAAACCTTTGACAAACTGACAGTTATATGTGTACCTCTGTATTTATTCTGCTACAAAATTGTACATAAAAAGGAATGTGGGTGCACTAATTGACAGGCTATTTATTGGGAACACCCATATATCCAGCCTCACCCTATATCAGAAAATATATGTCATATAGTTCTCTTTCACTGGGCTTTGGCATATTGGTATGCAAATGTGCACAATTGACCTCAAAAGTGGGACTATGCCGTTGTACAGAACTATTATAAAGGAGGTGTGTGTGTGTGTGTGTGTGTGTGTGTGTGTGTGTGTGTGTGTGTGTGTGTGTGTGTGTGTGTGTGTGTGTGTGTGTGTGTGTGTGTGTGTGTGTTGTAATTTTAACTTGGTTCTATGGTTTAAACTCCCAAAGTTCAGTGTTTTTTTACCGGATAGTGGATAGGGACAGTGGGATTCTCGTCAATCCCTTCATGCAGCTCACTAGTTAGATGACGAGGCATTCGGCTATTGATAGAAGTAGCCTACTGCTCCCACTTCGGGGTGTGGGAAACCCATTACTCTCTCTGGTGTCATCTTTCTGACAGAACCTCTTTTGAATAATACTATAGCTCAAGCATCATTTTGCCCAGCTGGTGGTCAATCTTCCCACCAATGTGGCCTCTCTCTCAGCTAAGACCGTACCTCCAAATTGCTCATATTACAACAAATGTATGAGGCTTGTCATGACATGGCTTTTCCGAATGCTGCTTGCAGGCATCTTTTCGCCATGCTGTTGGTTCATCATCCCACCAACTGGGCCTTTCTCCATCAGCCACGACCGTACTTCCTTATTGCTCATAGTGCAGCAAACGTCTAAGACGTGTCCATTCGCTGACGTCCAAGACACGTAAGTGTGTACTGCATAAACCCCCAAAATGCCCTCACAGTCCTCCACCATTTTCAAAGAAATGACTTTCAGGTCACTGATTGTTCGAATGAGACTGTGCAGCATGGACGCTGACTCGGATACCCATACCCAGCATCAACTGAGTGTGACCGTGGATACATGTGGCGGTTCACTTACTCTGAGCCTCTTTCATTCAGGCTGCACATGTTCTGGATCCTCACCAAATCTTCAAACTTGTCCCGAAACTAGCCTTGACTGTCATACTATTCTGGCCTTAACATCCTTTTCTCACATCGGATGGGAATAGTCACGCAAAAGGGTAACCCCAGCCCGCCATCATTTGTCCTTGCATGAAAAAAGGCCAGTCACATATTTTGGGAGCCTAAATCATAACCTGAGATGATGACATATTTGCACACCGACCCAAAAGAGGGTTCCACCTCTGGCAACTCCCAGCACAAGCTGATGCTAAAGCATGGGCGTAAGATGTTGCCTTAGGATTGCCATTCTTTGCTGCGACTTCAGCGGAGCTCACTTCAGGTTGTTCTGTCCTTCTTCCAGGATGGCCCCATGAAAGTCAGCCACACCCTTCGGTTGGAACTGGACACCAAGATATTTTACATCTTCGGCCTCCGTGAGTACATTCAGGTTCCGTCCACTTTCTGAGGCTGAGCATCCGAAATGCGTCAACCACATATCACTTCAACTTCGCATCAATGACAATAGCCATTATCACAGACTTCTCCATATTTATTACCAGGCCTGCCATACCCACGTTGGTATGAACCGAATCTCAAGCAGCATGGGTTGTAGCCGGTGTTCTGGCACACAGAATGAGGTCATCAGCAAACGCTAGCACCAGAATGGAGCCACCAACCCGGGCTCCCACTCAGTTTGGGAGGTTACACAAAACCTCATCAGACAGATTTAATCAATAAATGGGAGAGTGGGTCACTTTGCTTTACAACATGCTCCATAGATATCTGCTCATCATGACAGCAGTCCAGGATGTCATTGCATATACACAAGCCAGGAGGGGTCAGGTTCCCCCATCTTGGCAGCCACACGAACAATGGCACCATGATTGACAGAATTGAATGCCTTGAAAACATCCAGGAGAGCAAAGTAAAGGGAGTTCAGGTTGCGAGTCACATCGCGTCAGATGGAATCCAAAATTATAATGTTGACTGCTTCACTGCCTCCCTTCCTGAACGCCCGATGCGCCGGTGCATCACAAAGGCCCAGGCACATCATCTGGCCAATATTTTATGATGCAGTAAAACCAGAAAACTGCTAACAGTGATGGGGCAGTACTTGGAGTCCTTCTTTGGGTCCTCTACTTTCGGAATAAGTTCAGAATAAGTCTGCTTTCTGAGGCAGAACAGCAGCTATCCAGTCAGTAACCACAAGTTGTACATCTTAGATGGAGAACTATCAGATATACGGTAGAACAAAGCAAATCAATGACTTAGTCCATCCACTCATGTTGCTCCATTATGCAGTTGTTATTTTTTCAGCATGTACTTTGTCGATTGTAATGGGTTGCACCAAGTGCCATCATATATTTGGCTCGGCAAGATAACGGGGCTAAAGTTCGGATTCCCTTTCAAACAGCCTCTTCCAGAACTAGACCACCCCTTGAGGATTTTCAATAGACTGCTTCCCAGCCCATGTCCCTGCAATACATAACCTGTCACATTGGCTCGGGTTCAAATGGAGAAGTTTTTGTACTGTGGTGAACTCATTCCTCCGAGGTTTTTGTTTCTACAGCACAAGCACAACGCCAGTTCCACAGGGCTTCTCTTTTCATCGATGTGCATTTTTACACCATCCATTTGTACCGCTCAAGTGTCACATTTCCCTTTACTATGACCTATGTTCAGGAATGTCTGGCCCTGATGAGTTTTGTTTGCAACTATGCTCGCCACATGTGCTTCCAGAAAGCTATGACAGTCTTCCGGAGTTGTCCGCTCAAAATCGTTCATGTTGCCATCAATGTGGCACTGTTTCCATGCAGCAGAGCCTTTTGGAAGACAACGTCGGTACCAAATTACATCTTTCTTACATCTGCTCTCCAAAACCACATTTGGCTCAGAAAGATCTTCCATCTCATTGCCTGCAATGCGGGGGTTGGTCTTTCAGTCCTCAGCCACATGGGCGTCCGGCCAATTTATGACCCTCTGCCAGGCTGAAGCAATGTTAGGTAGAGTGACCAAACCCTCGCTCACATAGGATCGGTGTGCTCGAATGTGTGAATTAATTTCGGAAACCGTTTGACGTAATACATCAAAAGACGAATCTCAGACTTGGGAATGTCATGATAGCACAAATATTTTGCAGGGAAAGGGGGGAGGGGGTCTACGAGTCAATGACTTAGCTCATCCACCAGACATTGCCTGGCACATTTATGGCACCAAGACATCGTTTTTGTATCATCAATAACGTATTTGTTAATCCTTGTCAATACATCCTTTCCATTATAATTGTGTACGAGAGGCACTTTCTGATGGTTTGTTAGTGAGAGTAAAAGAGAATTGCTTTTCAATTAAAGTGGTTGCAGAAGTTCTTTCAAGAGAGGTAGTCCATATTATATCAGCCAATCGTCTGCATAATTAAAGATGGAGACAACATTCATTGGCATTCTGTACCTGTGCAGCATCAGGATGATGTCCAGTCAAGATCAGAATCCAGTTGGATTTAAACCTTGTGAATCATCAGGCTTAAACACGAGACAGTAAATGAGTATACGACATAAAACAAAGGGTTTTCAGAGAGCGTTGACTGGGCCATCCGACTGCCATGATTTAAATTTCTTTGTTCAATAAACCTTTGAAAACAGTCCTGCACAATGTACACTGGGCGGTTCCAATCAGTTGTCGGGCAAAAAAGAAAGTTACACTTGATCATTTATATATGAATTTTTTTTGCGAGCAGGAGGATATTATTAAGCGTATAATTACAGTATATATGAAACACCATCAATTCAGATAAAAACACATAGCGGTTAAAATGAACGCTCAGTAAGAAAGCTGTTTGGCACTGGTACCATGTTCAAACTTGGGACATCTCAACCAAAGAATGTCCGCCTGCATTGTCTATAGTCTTACAAATATATGAAATTTATAAACCACCATTTTTTCCCCTTTAACTAAAAACAACGTAAAGCACATTATTTTTACAACTCAGCATGCAAATTATATGAAATAAAGTCTAAAAAGTAACAAACAATATGATTCTCTTTTTCTTTCTCTCCCCCTCTCTCTCCTTGAGCAGTATCCCCCCTTTCGCATTTTTTAAGAATATAAAAATAACGATTGACATTTTTACTTTTCCCCTGGATTTTTTTTCTTTTCTTTTTTTTAATACAGGTAGCAACACTGGCATTTTTGCCACTCATCGAGCATCGAAAATATCGGTAATAAATTAGTTCGACTTTGACATGCAACATAACCTCGGGCAACCTTCTCCTCAGCACTGTTTCCCGGGCACGCACTGACCAGCGAAACACTGTTCGGAAAAGAAGGATGGGTAGGAGGGTGGGGGAGAGGAGGGGAGACGCACCACATTGCATTAGGGAGTAGAAATATGACACCTACTGTACATTGAAGTCGAAGGGCCATCTACACAAGATTCGATTTTTAGTGGTTCTGCAACCCACCTCCACCCTGCTCCAAAATCACTCTTACATACCATGCATGCCCCTTCCATTTGTTTTCCTGACTGTGTTTGTCATGTTGTGCCAATATATTCAATGAATATTTCAATTTTGTAAATATTTTTGCAGGTCAGCAGCTGTTTCATTAAAATGTTCACAAAAATACAACACTTATCTTTCGTAGTTGGAATACTAATCCTACGAAGACTGTGGATATAAAATTGTGTGCTGTCCAACTTCAAATTGGTAAAGACCTTTTGTGAGTGCAATATATTTGAACTGCTTATTACAATTTAACTTAAACCAGGAATAATGCTTTGGAGAAATAAATTGCTCTTTTGTGCTGCTAATTATAAGTCATGACTGACCCAATGTTGGTTACAATATCGCTCAGACAGACACTTGCTATGTGTCGTGCAGGAAACACAAACGACATATACAAGTGGTATTATTCGCAAAATCCTTTCAAATAATAACAATTTCAGTCTTTAATTATCTCTCATTTGCAACAAAGAATTTCCAGTACGAGTCATATCCAGGAATAACAGTCATGAGAAAGTACACTTACGGCACCAAGACATCGAACCTTAAGCTGTTGAACCCCTCACCAATGGTTTTCATGTAATTTTTCACATTTTTAACATGCTTCTTTTCTTAGATGTCCCAGTTGCACCAGGCTCAGTTTGGCTGTGTATACCTGTGCACTGAACCTGTCAGATGCGATACTTCTGGCAGCGTTCGCAGATCAATGCGTGCCTCGTCGGTGGGGAGGAGAGTGCCCGGAGAAAAGCTGCAGCCAGCGTTGCATATCTGATGAGCTGCGGGGTTAGAGTTCACGCAAGTTTAAAATCAAATTGAGTCCCGTAGAGCATTCTGTCATTGCAAGTATAACGGTAAAGTTGTGGCTAGACTTGCAAATTTGTTGGATGGGTGGACAGCAATTCCCAAGAGCGAGTAAGACGAGTTTCACAGAATCAGGATGGACTTCAACAAGCTATTTCAGAATTCCTAGATTCTGCCAGATCATTCCACCATCTCTAATCATTGACACCACAGTCTCCAGATCTGATGATATATGGAATAAATAACTCACAAACTATTATGTCATCAAAACACTAACAATTTTAATCAAATCCCAATTATAAAACTGACTCTTCAGTGTTACTCGTCGATTTGGCTGTGACTCATCCTGTTCATTCACACAAATAAGTAAGTAGCTAAATGTCTGGTTATTTTTTTGCAATTTTCAACAGGAATATGGTGATATTTAATACAATGTGGTGTTAATTTTGTTCTCTCCAACATACACTTTCGAAACAAATTATGGCAATTTAACACCATAACATGGTTACAATAAGAGTTCTCTTACAAGGATCTTCAATACAGGAGGAAGCCATTCGAGCCGTCACACCTACACAATGGCTGCCAACCTATGGTTGTTTGTCTGTGCTCTACCTTTTTTAAATGTCGAGCATCAAGCAAGGAAGCAGCACATGTTTTTTGTTTTTTTTAAGTCTTTGGTACGACTCGGTCGAGTTCGGTCTCGAACCGAAGACCTCCCAGACTCTCGGTCTGACAAAGCAGTTATGATTTAGGGATGATTTGCACTCTGGATTCTAGAAAGAGGCTCTCCATATAATTATGGCATAACTTACAAGAAAATAGTGGATTTTTTTTTCCTCCCGCCTCCCCACCCCCAACACCGCCTTCCTCCGCTCAACCCTACCAATACAACCGCCCTGCTTCCCTGTACCTTCTTCTGTTTTTTTCACCAAATCATCTTCCTTTTTTCTCTCTCCTAAAACTCCACTCATACATTTTTCTCTCTTTGTCCTCTAACTTCCTTTTGTCAAATTTATCTTTTCAATCCGAACCAGATTCCCCTCCTCATTTCTTTCGATGCGTATAATGTAGATTCCAGTGCACCATTCATGGCTTTGTTGCTGCACCATTATGACAAAACTCAGTGAAGGCCTAATGTGATGAGGTTTAATGATGCTGCAGTCCAATCAGAGGTTTTGAAAACTTTGATTTCCAATACAGGAAGCTGCACCACAGTTAAAACTGCTATGCATCGCTTTGTGCTCGACAGGATACCAAGCGTATCGATGGAAACTGTAGGGATCTGCAATGAGCAACATGCTGTGGATTTGACCCGTGGAAGCTGTTCTAAGGCCTCAGGGTAAGAGTGGAAAGGTCATCTGACCATAATTATCCCCTTGTGAAACCTTTACCGCTAACCTTCCACTTTCTCTTTGCCTAACATACTGCTTTTCCCCATAATTCTGCACACTTCAAACAAATTTAGACATTTATTTAAAAAAAATTAATAAACGAAAATCAAAACAAAAAAAAAAACAAAGAGAAAACTGCAACTGTGCGCACATTGGGTGCTGATAGATGACGGGGTTTAAAATTTAGACAGAATCAGATTCTCAGGAGAATCAGCAAAAAAGAGATTTCTCTGTGTTTTGTGAGAGAGTCGTTCAGTAGATGTTCATCCAGTCGGAAAGTGGGACAACCACCATTGTAAATGTAAATTACGTGTCACCAAAATCAATCTTTCTTTTCTTGTGCATCACAAAAGTCTGCCTTTCACTGGTTTTCTTCAAGGCTTCTCTTTACGAAGCCGAGAGCTTTGTCAGCAAGTACAGCATGTCGGGCTGCATTCCTGAACAGCAATGCAGCTGGGAAATGGCAAACCATTATCAGAGACAGGGTGTGTAAACAGAGAGTCTGTAGTAGTGGAGGGAAGCATCACAGCTGGTGACAGGCCTTACCCAATCCTAACAGAACTGACGGCCCTTCCAGCCCTGTGCCGACGTCTCGGCAGGAGACATCCAGCGTACCTGCGAACACAACCATGACCACAAAGCTCATCAGACATGGCCCAACATCATGTAGCTAGAGCTGTAACATGTCTGGTGGAAATGTGGAGCAAAACGTGCATTTTCTCAAACTTCGAGTTTTTCTTAAATTGGGGTTTTGAAGCAAAGAAGGATAATCAGCAAAAACAAGACAAAAACAAAAAGATGAGGATATTACTTTGAATAAAACACCTTGCTGAGACTGGTTGGAAGTTCTTAAAGTGGTCCACCTCGATTTGGAATGTTGGAAACTTTGACGGAGAAATGTTGATCGCGACACCGTAAACAGCTCAAACCTTCCTACTGTAATGGTACGTAGGCTTCCAATGGGCATTGTATAAGGATTGTATAAGGATATAATGCCCATCAGAAGCCTACATACCATTAAAGTAGTAAAGTTTGAGCTGCTTACGGTGTGGGGATCAACATTTCTCTGTCAAAGCTTCCAAGGTTCCAAATGTAGGTGGACATCAATTTACATGAATGACAAAGTTTCCAAATATCCAGATGTGGGTGCTTGCTTTATATTAATGACTCACAATTCCATAAATAGCCTTAGAGAGGGGCTTACTCAACATATTCTGTGATAAAACAGTGGCAGAATCCTTCCCTCCTTACATATGCTTCTCACATTGCCTCCAATTCTCTCTTTCCTCTTATCTTCATCTCCCTCTCCAACCCCTTTCCCTCCACATGCCTCAATGGTAATTTTTCCTCAACAGCCTCTCCTCCATCCCCTATTTCCTTTAGTATATAATATGTAGATGACCTCATTATAATTCATAATCCACATCTAATAATAGTTCATAAAATAAGATATAAAATACTTGAAATGGTTATTGATCCACCATCAATAAAAGAGAAGCTGACGTTTCGGGCTTTACCCTTCGTTGGAGCAAAAGAAAGCCGCCCCATTTCCTTTCTCTTTTGCTCCAAACAAAGAGGAAGGCCCGAAACGTCAACTTCTCTTTTGTTCATGGCAGATCAATTACTATTGAAGATATTTTATTTTGACCTCTCTTGCCACCCACACAAATAACTAATTTTGTGATATATATATATATATATATATATATATATATATATATATATATATATATATATATATATATATATATATATATATATACGTATGCAGCCTGTGGCTGATGGTTGCATCATTGTTGGGAGCGTGGCTATGCCACTGATGCAGTGCCCCCTGTTCTCAGTAACCTGGTACTCATTTCGCCAACCTCGGAAGGATGACAGGCTAAGTCACAACCCACCTGGTGTGATTTAACGATACAACAGGGGCTCAAACTCAAGACCCGACGATGTTACGCCGGCCACCTTCACCCTTAAGCCAGCACCAGGCGAATTTTGGGCTGAAATTAGTATAGAGATTATTTCTTTTTTGATAATATTTCTTCTTTAATAATAATTATTATACTTTATTAAAACATTTTTAGTGTTAGGCTCCTAGAGGAGCTTGTAAACAAATCACATGTAGGACAACGACATTAGTAGACATCACGAGCATACTTTTGCATCAATAATGTACTGTGGAAGTAGACAATACAAAATCAACATAGTACATAGGATTGCAACCGAGGATCCAGACATTATAAGGTACATGGTTAGATGGGAACACCAAACAGAGCAACCAATACTCCTGCAAACAAGGGGGAAAAAAAGACATAAAATGTTATAGCTCCCGTTGTTTTCGCAATTTTACTGCATAGAGTGAAGGGGCTAGCCCATATTTATGAATAACCAAAATGGCTGCCAGTCTACCAGTCGGCCACCATTGAGCAGATCGCAAAATAAAGTTACGTGCAAGTGTATGCCATCATGTACTGTGCTTGTGCCATGTTTGAAGAAAATCGGAACCTGCATGTCCGAGAAATGGTTGGAGACACATTTGAGTAGCAAAATGACCACGTCGGCCATCTTGGATCTGATCTCGAAAGAAAATGACGTGCTCATGTAAGCCATCATTCGTTATCAGTGCCAAGTTTGGTCAACACCGGTAAATGCATGTCCGAGAAATGGTTGAAGACGTGTTCAACATCGGGGTTTTTTTTGCAACTAAAATGGCCACCAGTCGGCCATCTTTGATCTGATCTCAAAAATAAATTACGTGCATATGGATGCCATCATTCTTTAACTGTTTGCCAATTTGAACAGCATCAGTACATGCATGTCTGAGAAATGCTTGAGGACGTGTTCAACATCGGGATTTTTACAACTAAATTGGCCACCAGTCGGCCATCTTTGATCGCATCGTGAAACAAAACGATGTGCTTATGTATTCCGTCATGCGTTGTCTTTCTGCAAAGAACGAATAAAATCAGTCCATACATGCCCGATATATGGTTGCAGATGTACACACACACACACACACACACACACACACACACACACACACACACACACACACACACACACACACACACACACACGGACACAAAAATTATGACCAAATCCATAAGCCCCCGTTTTGGACTACGTCCAATGGGGGCTAATAATGTGAATGAAATTATAAAATCATGGAAGAGCACCAAGGTTTATAGTGTGTAAAGACACTGGGATAGTCGACACCCAATTATTAGACAAACCTGTAACTTCAATTTAACAATTAAAAATGCTTTTGATTTGTTGAAGACATTAACTGTCAAATTAGGCAGTTTTATTGTGAGGATACTTCAAAGAAGTACTTGTGCACAGAGGATGAATTGCTTTGAAACCAGCTGAAAGCAGAAGTGGCATTTAAAAGGAGACTTTAAAAACTTGAAGCTTCATTGTATATTGTGACAAATTTACTGAACGCCGTTACAAATGTTTCGCAAACAATATGATTATGTTCTGCAACAAAAGTTAAACTTCCTCCAGAGCTCCTGAGAAAAGAAATTGGAGGCTGAACAGGAAGCGATGGCAAAAAGCACAAACCATGTAATTGTTGCTCATTGTTGTACATCGTGTAGTCAGTCAGACTTTGCATCTCGTGAGTCAATCAGATGTCATGTGTTTGGAGTTTGGCAAATTGACAGAAATGCGATAGCACTCGCCTCTCAGCTGTCTAGCCTTGGATTGAATCCCGACCCAGCTATAAACTGCCATCCCGGTGTTTCATTGGCAGGATGATTGATCAATGTGTGTGCCGTCCCTCGGATGGACGTTAAACTGGACATCCCCTCTGCTAGCATTAGTTGGTGGAAGTTAAAGATCCCACGGTGTTAGTCAAAAAGGGTAGGAAAGGATAATATTCATTAGTAAGAAAGAGCATTTCTTCGAATGATTTATAGTTTAATTATTGAGCCAATTAAAACAATAAACCTTGCCGTTTCCTGGTGTATTGTGAGAGTCTCGGTCTCAGAACATTCTGTTTGTCTGCCTCTCATTGGTCAACCTCCAGAGACAATGAAGTAGTTTTTAGCATGATGTCTCTCCCCTGAAACTCTTTGCAAGACCACCTGCAGTAGTACATTTGCCTCACAACCGATAAAATAATACAAGGTTCTGCATGAGTGAGTCAAAGACATGGTGTCAGCACTTGGTGCTTGCGAGAAGGCATTACATACTGAGATAGACTGCACAGTGTGCAATCATTCTTGTCGCTGGATAAAAGGTGTGCCATTCCTCCAAGTATTTATTTGTAGCAGACCTGGTATTAGGCGTTACAGTGTTGAAGAAAAGCAAGTGAGTAAATCACAGGACCAGGTGTATTGTTGAATTGAAAAAACATAAATAAATATATGTATATATATATATATATATATATATATATATATATATATATATATATATATATATATACATTTACATACATACATACACACTCGCAAATACAACACATCGCTTCACTGACGGGAATATGAAGAGGGGAGGAGGAGGGGCGAAAGAAGGAGAGCAGGGAGAGAGGAGGGAGAGAGAAGGGAGAGAGAAGGGTAGGAGAGAGTGGGATATTGGTATGAGAGAGAGAATGATAATGGTAGGAGATAGTGGGTTGGCGTGCAAGAGAGAGAGAGAGAGAGAGAGAGAGAGAGAGAGAGAGAGAGAGAGAGAGAGAGAGAGAGAGAGAGAGAGAGAGAGAGAGAGGTGGGAGAGGCATGAGCGAAGCAGAGAGTTGAGTGAGGAAGAGGGGTGAGAGAGGGAGAGGGGAGAGAGCAGGGTAGGGGGAAGAGAGAGGGGATCAGTGAGAGAGGGAGGAGAGGAGAGAGGGGATTCTGGCAGATGTGACGCCCAGTTTAACGTCCATCTGAGAGACGACACACACATTGATGAATCACCCTGCTGTGAAACACCAGGATAAATTATGGGGAAAGTTTTAAATTCAAAACTAAACTGTTAGTTCTTAACAAGCTAGTCCCCTTACCACAGAGTTGGGGGGGGTGGAGAAGCAGGGGGAGGGACAACGGTGAGAGAGAGAGAGAGAGAGAGAGGGGGGGAAGAGGGGTTGGAGAAAGGGAGATAGGTGGGGGAGAGGGAGAGGCAGAGCAGTGAGAGAGTGGGAGGAGAAAAAAAGAGGGGAGGGGGAGAGAGCAGAAGAGAGATGGGAGAGGGGGAAAGGAGAGGAGGAGAGGGGAAGGGGGAGGGGCTTCCGGCAAATGTGACGCCCAGTTTAATGTCCATCCGAGAGATGGCAAATACATTGATGAATCACCCTGCCTGTGAAACACCGGGATAAATTATGAGGAAACAGTTTTAAATTCAAAACTAAATTGTCATTCCTTAACGGTCCCCTTAACAGAGGGGGAGGGGTAGGACAGCATTGGGAGGGGAGATGAATGGGAGAGAGGTGGAGAGGAGGAGAGGGGTGGGAGAGAAAGGGATAGGGGTGAGAGTAGCAGCGGGGTGAGACAGAGAGAGGGGAGAGGGGTAAGAGAATATAGGGTGGGAGAGAAAGGGGAGGGGGATAGGAGAGGGTGGGAGATTCCGGCAGATGTGACGTCCAGTTTAACTTCTATCCGAGAGACGGTACACACAATGATTAATCACCCTGCTTGTGAAACCCAAGGATGACAGTTTACAGCTGGGTCAGGATTCAAACCCAGGATAGACAGCTTAGAGCAAGTGTGCGTACCTCTCACTATCATACCATGATGTGGCGATTCATTGCTTTGTAACAACCAAAACAATTCTTTACTCATTGTAATCATCCAATTTATTTTGCGTTCCTAACTCTGGTATTGAACTGCGGTGTCGCCATCGAAGTTTGAAGAGCGCTCGCCAAGTGTTTTAACTTAGCAATCCAACAAAACGGTAAAAGAAACTTTTAAAAAGTGAAACGTTTCATTTTTACCTACACAACCGAAGGTGAAGGTGGTTGTGTTTTCACCCCTTTCTGTCTGTTTGGCTGTTTGTCTGCTTGTCTGTTTGTGTACAGGATATCTCAAAAAGTTGTGGACGGATCCGGATGAAATTCCGTGGACAGGTTGGATGTGTGACAAGGAATGATTCAATTTTGGTGAAGATCCGCATCCGAATCTGATAACTTTTGAAGTGATTATTCACCATTGAGAGATGGGGCTAAAGTAATATATAGCATGATATCTAAAAAGTTATGGACGTATTTTGATGAAACTTGGTGGACAGGGTGGGTGTGTGGCAAGGACGAATTGGTTCAATTTTGTTGAAGATCCAAATCTGGATCTGGATACGAGAATTATTTAATATATAAAGTGATTCTTCACTATTGAGACATAGGGCCAAAAACGGTATGTAGTATGATATTTCAAAAGTGTATCGGGCACAATATGTTCTCCTGGATTAGGTATTATGTGGTGAAGGTATGTGCTCTCCTGAGTGCTCTTATAATTTTATATGTACTTATCTATGCCGAAGTGACAGGTTGTAAAATGAAAGAAGATCATCCAAAAAGGGGAACTTGGTGTAAAATAAAATTGCACATTTTCAGCGAGCCAGCCAATGCCTGATGCATCGCAGAACAATGCAGGGCGAAATGTGGGCAAGTAGCCCATGAACATTGTTCAAGTCGATCGATATACTGTATTCAGTGACAGTGCGTATGTTGTCGAGCACTCGCCAAGTGGCTTAAGCACTCAAGGAGGACTCCAACAAAACAGTTGATGAGGAATGGCTCAAATGATGAATCACTCTGCCTATGAAACACCGGGATAAATTATGAGGAAACAGTTTTAAATTCAAAACTAAATTGTCATTTTTTAACGGTCCCCTTAACAGAGGGGGAGGGGTAGGACAGCATTGGGAGGGGAGATGAATGGGAGAGAGGTGGAGAGAAGGAGAGGGGTGGGAGAGAAAGGGATAGGGGTGGGATAGGGGTGAGAGAGGCAGCGGGGTGAGACAGGGAGAGGGGTAAGAGAATATAGGGTGGGAGAGAAAGGGGTGGGGGAGAGAGGAGAGGGGAGAGGAGAGGGGAGAGGAGGGGGAGGCTTGGCAAGTGATTAGAGAGTGCCGATCTGTCATATTATTAAACACCTCCCAGAGATGCCAAAGTGCCAAATATGTTCAAATTGGACAAAGTAACAATTTTTTTTTAGTAGCCGGAGCTGCTGCTAAGTTCAATTCAGAAGCTTAAGTTTTGTAATTCAGCTTAGTATAAGAGATTCTTGAGGTTATCACATGTGCGGAAATGAAATAAAGCCACGAATGCTGGTGTCTCCAGGCATTTATACGCATTGCAATGTATCCAGCGATTCGTAGGTATGATGATCAGGCATTCGATGATATGTGAGGAAAGTGAAGAAGAAAAAAAACTTTATTGTTAATAAATCATTGTGGCCTGTTCCTACTTAAGGTATTGTTGAGCAGGCTGAACAAAATGGCGAATTAAGACCCCAGCAAGGAAGAGAGAGGTGGCCCAGGATGTGCCTGATAAGGGATATAATAAAACAAGGCCACTAATTATCTTCAAAAGGGGTGTTTTAATAAACCCAAACACCCAATTTTCACTCATGTACTCCCTTTGAGTTCCCTTAGTATGCATGCAACGTTCCAGGCTGCTAGGTTTCATGGTTTTGGAGTTATGGAGGAGAAACACTCACACACACACACACACACACACACACACACACACACACACACACACACACACACACACACACACACACACACACACACACACACACACTGACTGACTGACACATCTGACATTTATTCATATTGATATAACTCAAGAGGAAGTACTCCAGTAAATCCTTCAAATGTCTGCAAACGATGGATGACAATGGGGGCATTTAATTATTACACAGTACATGCAAATATGGCAGAGGTTTCACTTCGCTTTCACACACCCCTCACACCATGCTTATTTCATGTCCCCTCTCAGCACTCTTGATACAAAGTACTGCAACCCAAACCTGTGTGGCATATATATTGGTGATGGTGTTTTGAGGGTTGATAGGGAAGAGGAATGGAGAAAGAATAAGAACGAGAAGGGGAGAGGAGGTGCATGCATAACAGACATGACACAACCCTTCACATAGGCTGGAAGGAGAGCACAAGCCCTAGAGGAATGCATACTCACCTCTCAGTTTTCTAGGCTGGGTTTGAATCTTAACCCAAGTGACACCTTCATCCTGGTATTTTGCTGGGAGGGCAAGGCATCAATGTGATTGCCGTCATCCGGATGGACGTTAAACTGGGCATCCCATCTGCCAGCATTAGTTGGCTGGACGTTAAAGATCGCATGGTGTCCTTCGCGCTGAATAGGTGAGCTATCGCTGGCACCATGAACAAATTACAAATTCCTGCCTGAACCTACAGAGGACATGGCATCAGTGACACACCCACGCTCCCTGCTCCCCCCCCCCCCAGCAATGATGCAAAGCACAGCAGCTACATGCTGCATACCAAATTAAATTATGACCCTTCACAATACTGTGAGGGCAATTGGGTGGGGTTTGAATCAACACATCTGACAATTTTACACTGACAAGACACATGATAAGAACATCATGTCCCATCAGCATGTAACATGACCTGCACACCCACCACAGATCACACCCATTTCTGCCCGCCATCTCCGTACTACTATCCCCATTTCTATTTAAGCATATCTACTGATCACCAGTCACTGCCACAACCACCATCCTCGGAGGACCATTCCACACATTAATGACTCTCTTTGTGAAATACGTATCACGTACTTCTGTCCTCAATCTCCCGCGCTCTTTTTTCACTCTCAAGCAATGTCCCATAGTTCTGTTGCTTTCCATCCTAAAAGAAAGAAGTTTTCTTTCATCTATTTAATCAATACCTTGATTTCCTTAAACAGTCTATGAGATCCCCTTGGAATTGCCATTTTTTTAAGTTAAAAAAAGTCTACCTTCGTTACTTCTCAAAGTTAAGCCTATCTAACACTGGAATCAAACTAGAAGTTATATCTGTAATGAACCCTGCTATGGCAGCTACAGTATGTCCTTCCTCAAATATGGTTACACTCTCTAACCAGTTGGCATTTGTTAATGGTGATGCTAGTGGTGAACAGAAAGGGAGAGGCAGGTAAAGGAAGTATATCTTTGAAGTGAAGATATATCTCTGGATTGTATATCCTGTACTTCTGTTTGTTTAAGACTTCTCCCATCTGGGTCACTTTACCTTGACTGGTCAATCCAATATGACACCAGTGACGACATGTTTGGTGAAGAAACTGAAGCATTTTCTCAAAATACCCCAAATATTCTTGCTTTTAAAGCTTATTTTCATCTTGCTGATGTTATATTAAGGCACAAACATATCCAAGAGTGAAACATTAAAATGCTCACTTAAACACTGCCGCCTAGCCCCTAGGTTGTTATTATTAACTCCAGGGGGCTAGATCTCACTCCCTGATTAATCCATCCTGTGCTTTGAAGCACCAGCTTTCATCCTGTGGTGTCACTATTTATGTTTACAGTACAACTCTCTTCCTACAGCCTCTGCTCCTCCCTACTCTTTTATTGTGAATAATACATACCTGCAAATTTAAAAATAACCAGAGACTTGGTGTCAAAGCCACCCAATGCTCGCCTGTTTATACATTTATCGTTTTTAAAAGACTCGTCCAATAATTAAATTTTTTTTATAACGCATGGCAGTGAAGTCTGATCCAAATAATTTTAAAGCAATATATGTATTTGTATATTGTAATCAGTAACAAGAGTGCAAGTGAGCACAATATACGCCTGAACAAGAAGGTATATACAGAATTGTGCTCCTACATGGAAAACAGCATCCTGGTTGCCATGGCAACCACTTTAGATGACGAACGTATGTCGCAACACACCGTCTCCACAGTCTGTACTTATGTACCAGATATGAAACGTGAAAGTTGAAAACTTTGGGAGTTAGAGTGCGGACAGGAACGGATGGAGGGACAGACAGAGACGGACGACACATAATACGCCCCGATATATATATATATACATATATATATATATATATATATATATATATATATATATATATATATATATATATATATATATGTATATATCGGGTGTATAAAAAAGTGTGGGAGATAAAAAACATGAGAAAGGAAAAAGTAACTTGCACCAAAAACTTTAACATTTTCACGCTGACGCTCACGCCGGGGGTATCACTATAGCTCTCTGTTCTTCGAACAGGCGAGCTAAAAATGTCAGTGTGTGTGTGTGTGTGTGTGTGTGTGTGTGTGTGTGTGTGTGTGTGTGTGTGTGTGTGTGTCTGTCTGTCTGTCTGTCTGTCTGTCTGTCTGTCTGTCTGTCTGTCTGTCTGTCTGTCTGTGTGTGTGTGTGTGTGTGTTTGTGTCCCATAACTCCAAAACCATGAAAGCCAGCAGCCTGAAACTTTGCATGCATATTAAATGAACTCCAAGGAAGTGCATGAGTGAAAATCGGATGCTTGGGTAAATTTAAACACCCCTTTTTAAGAAAACTTATTACAAAAAAACAAAAACAAAATAAGCCTTAGCAAAATTGTGGTGCACCATTTGGTCAGCCCACCATCACATTTCTGGATTCTTAAGCTGCCATTTTGTTCAGCGTGCTCAAAAAAGCCTTGCCTTGGAACCACGATGAACTCTCATGGCCGAAAATATATCATCGAAATCTGGCTTCGGATTTTGGGATCGAATCTCGTAGATTAATTAAGGGTTGAAATGTGAAGTGAAATCTGAAAATTTGAAGAAATTAGTGATTCTTACAACTAAGTGTATTTATTTCAGCAAGGGAGGAGAAGGTGGGATGAGGGAGGGGAAGGGGTGGGAGGAGGCAATGCCAGGTACCTTTGCTGATGTAAAATAAAAGGAGACAATGTCCAACACTGGTCAGATTCTGAAAAGCTACTTTTAAAGGAGAAACAACAAAGAACTAGTCTTGCTGGATACCTCAATTAACGCTCTGTTGATGTCAACCATTATACTTTTAAAGAGGCACCAGCAACCACTTTGTGCAATGAATAAGCAAATTAGATTTCTGAAACAAACAAAGTTGTTTTCATCAATCTTTTGATCACCAGATCAGGTCAAGTAAGGGAGCATGCGCTGGAGCAGCAAGTCACTGCGTCCAATTTCTGCCGGTATTCCAGGGGCTTCCGTCTGGCCATCCCCCAGGCACACGCCTGGCCCATCCCCAAATACATGAGATGCCGATCAACCTGCTGCAACAACAAGGTATGTGGTCAGCAAATTGGCTTCCTCCACTCACGAGATCCCTCGCTGGGAGAATCGGGTGAGCAGGACCAGCATCAGGAAAGCGAACTACATGTCCGTACAGCCGCAGCTGACCCTCACGGACTGTGCAGGTAACAAATCTCATCTGAATCTCTCAGCAAATGCTCGTTGGACACAAAGTCTGACCAGCAATAGCCAATAATTCTCTGAAGAGACCCGCTCCCGTAGGAGTTCAGTTTCCTTCTCAGATCCTTGGTCAGAGTCCAAGTCTCACATCTGAAGAGCAAGAGTAGAAGCACCAAGGATTTAAAGACTCGGACTTTCGTCCTCCTAAATAAGTACCGACAGTGCCACACCCCATGATTCAGTGAATCCATGACTCCTCAGCCCGACCCAGATGTCTATTGTCCTCTGGCTCACAACCAGCAGAAACATGAATGTTGCTGCCAAGGTAAGTGAATCTCTCTGTGACCTCAACATCCTCACCACAAACAGGTACAGACAGGATAGCAGCATCCAAAATGTCAATGAAAGCCTGGATCTGAGTTTTGACCCAGGAAACCCGTAATCCCAGTGGCTCCGACTTCTCATTCAGCGCCAGTGGGGCCCCGCATCAGGATATCCAGTCTATGCAAAGACGACTGCATCATCCGCAAAATTAAGGTCAGAGATCTTGACATTCCCAAACAATGCACCGCAGCTTGATCTCTCGGACATCCACCCCACAATCATCTCATCCATACAAGTGCTGAAAATTGTGGGGGCGAGTAAACAGCCCTGATGAACTCCAGTAACAACTGGAAATAAGTCAGAAATGGAATCACCACATCTCACAGCACTCTCAGTACCAGAGTATAGTTCAGAAATCAGATTGATCAGTTTTGGCATCACCCAATGAAGACCGAGAATCCTCCAGAGGGCTGTTATTCACTCCAGAGGGTCAAATGCTTTGTGGAGATCAACATAGGCTGCAAGCATTTGCTGCTGAGACTGTGACCTGCATTCAATGTGGACATGAAGAGCAAGGATACGTTCAATCGTTGACCTCTTTGGTGTAAAGCCAGAATGCTCTGGGCGCTGGTGCTCAAACGGATGGTGGTGAATGCTACAAAAATTATCCGAGCAAAGACCTTGCCCGGCACTGAGAGCAGCACAACCCCTCGGTAGTTGTTATAGTCCTGGTGATCACCCTTCCCTTTCCAGAGAGGGACAACAAGGCCCCTCTTCCAGTCAGTTGGATGATGCCTGTGCCCCAAACAGAGCACAGAACTGCATGCAACGACATGAGTAGAACACTTCGACCAGCCTTGAGAAGTTCAGTATGGATGCCACAGATCCCAGGAGCTTTACCCCATTTCAACTGGTTCACCGCAGAGTATGTTTCCACAAATGAAGGAAGTTCACAGTTGATTGGAGGGTAAGCAATGGGGATAGTAACATCCCTGACATCCAACTCAACAGATGATGAGTCAGTCTGGTACAGCCACTCAAAGTAACCAGTCGAGCAAGTTTTTACTTCATACACCGCTATCAAGAGCCCACCTCCCTCTGCTCTAACCATAGTCCACCGAGGGATGGGCTTGGAGGAACGCAATGCACAGATTCCTTTGTAAGCAGGATGAGAATCACTTGAACACAGGTGACCCCTTCACAAATTCCTCGCACATAGGCCTCCTTGTCTGCCCTCAGCAAATGCACAGTTTTATGCCTCAACTCCCTGAACAGCTCAGCTCTGCCATTAAGCCTGGCCCTGCGACTCTGTCTCCCAGGGGACACTAGATACCATTGACCAAAGTTCCTCTTCGCCTGACAGTGGGTTCCAAGACAACTACCGGCAACATCAAGGATGGTAATCTTGAAGGCACTCCTCAACTCGTCAGGATCCCACTAAGCACACAGACCCCCCAAATCCCCATTCAGCCTGTTCGCAAACTCCTCAGCTACGCTCTCATCCCTGAGATTGCCAACGTCCAGCCTTGGCTGGGATGGTACCATTCTCCCGGATTTAAGCTGCAACTGCAGAGTTGCTACCACAAGCCTGTGTTCAGTATTGATGAACTGAGCACTCCAGTAGACCCTGCAGTTCTGGATCATCCTCCAGCGACCATCAATGAGCACATGATCAATCTCCTTTGTCACACCACCAGCGTTGGAATACCAAGTCCAGCGATGAGCTTGTGGGTGCTGAAACCATGAACCAGCCACCCTAAGTCCATGAGTTCTTGCGAAGCCAAGGAACTTAGTCCAATTCTGGTTCACAGTTCCTGACCCATGGGGACCAACACATGTCTCATAACCATCCCTATCAGTTCCAGTCGATGCATTGAAATCCCTGAAGACAAGAAAAGTATCTCATCTGGGGCACTGATAAACCACAGACTTGAGTGTGGCATAGAATGCGTCCTTCACGGTGAGATCACTCGCCTCAGTTGGAACATAAACAAAGACCAGGGAAATGACACCCAAGGAGTGACGAATCCTCAGTCTCATAATACGCTCATTGACCAGTGTTACTTCAATTAGCTACAGCAACTCCTTGGGCATGGTAACCATCGGCGTGACCAGACCAATAGGTGATGTTACCACCCGCCATGATTTTGCCATTATCCCCTATATTCTTCTACTTCCCCCAAAAATGGGGGGGGGGGGGGAAATTGTATCACACATGGTAAGACATAAAATCAAAAATGCTTCCATGTTGGACAAGGTGAATGGCAAAGGTATTGTGGGGAGACCAAGTTTAAGACTGAGCTGGAGACAGAGACACAGAGACACAGAGAGACAGAGAGACAGAGAGACAGAGAGACAGAGAGACAGAGAGACAGAGAGACAGAGAGACAGAGAGACAGAGAGACAGAGAGACAGAGAGACAGAGAGAGAGAGAGAGAGAGAGAGAGAGAGAGAGAGAGAGAGAGAGAGAGAGAGAGAGAGAGAGAGAGAGAGAGAATCTCCAAAGTTCAAAATTGGTTGTGTCCTGACACCCCATCACCACTCAAACACCTGCCATGTCTTTTGCCAATTATTGTGAGTAAAAACTTCACCAAATGTGATGCAATTTTGGAAACTGTTTGCCAAGCTAAAGGTTGTCCTTCATGCCCCACATTATCACTAAAACGAATCGACATCTGCACACGATCCTGTGCTCCTAAGAGACTACTGTGACTCTAACACCATTTGTTATCTTCTGACATCTATTGGGCACATTTTCTCTGTCATCACTGGTACACACCATTGAAAAAACCGGTTCTTCCTCGACTCCATCCATTCCTGTGCATCTCTCCTCACTCTTACTCTGTTTAGGTACCACACCATACGTACACACTGTGCTCTCAAGGAACTCAGTGGGTCTACTATACTGCCAATCCTGCAAAGTAAATAGTGTTTTGCTTTGATAACATTAAGGATAACAGAAGGTTGAGGTTTGATTGTGTGGTTTTATTGTCATATTATTTCAAGGTTGTCATGTGAGGATATCTACGATTGTAATAAAGACTTTTTTGTGAAGTTTGTGCATTGTTGTATGGTCTTTCCTCCACGTGCTGGTTTATTTGAATTCATGCATACTCAGGAGTGTGTGTGTGTGTGTGTGTGTGTGTGTGTGTGTGGGGGGGGGGGGGAGGGCAACCCCTCCAATGCTGTGTGGGAATCTCAAACACAAACATGAGAAAGCACAATTCAGCCTGAAAACTTGAAAGATTCTTAAAAACTCACTGCACCAATCTGTTTAAAAATATCACATTGTTCCCAACACGCCTCCACGAGCGGTTTTGAATATAAATGATGTCATCACCCACAAACAACATGAGGGAATTGCTTATTAAAAAGGTATCATTTGTTTCAGATACATGTAGCACCACTTTGGAATATAAAACTTGCTCTTTAAAATTATTATAAAATAAGTTGCAATGCATTATTAAGGCAAATTCTTATTCTTCTTTCATATGCAGCACATAGCTGCAGATCGCATCATTTTCTGGGGACGTGGCTTAAGGTGAACGAAATGAAGTTTAATCAAGAAATATAGTCAATAGTGTTGAAACAAAGTTGAACAAAAGCTTTAGATAGATGTACAATGTGGGTCGTGGCCTGTTTGATGCTCCCATCTGATCCCTCAACTGATGATGTTGGTTTCCCATGTTCAAATCCCACTTACTGGCATGATTTATCAATGGTCAATTGTTGTCTTGTAATAAATGTGTATCTCCTTCTTCTTGCGTATGGCAGCTTGGCTGCCAGGTAGCTATCATTTTGTGGGAGGGCAAATATGCCGCTGATGCCGTGTCCCAATACCAGTAGACTGGTACTCATTTCACCAACCTCAGAAGGATGACTGGCCGCGTCAACCCCACCTGGTGTTAATTCAGCAGCCAACAGGGCTTGAACTCAGGACCATAAGACTCCAAGCCAGCCACCCTAACCACTAAACAAACACCAGGCATAAATGTGCATCATAGTATTAATGATAAGAATGAAGAAGACTCGTATTAAAAAAATGAACTGCAGTGTGGCAAGTATGGCATAAGAAAATGTCAAAATGTATAACAATGCATTGTTCCTGAGTGTTTGAGTTAAGTGTGTGCATCAAAGCATGAGCACATCAAAGCATGAGCACTTCTGAGCAGGGAGATTTGTGAAGGATTCATCACCTTGGCAGTGTTGGTCTCATGACATTGCTACACTTGGCACAATGAGTTTTAAAAGCACTGGATCCATCAAATATGAATGTAACATGTCTGCAAATACTGCTGTCTTTTTGCTCCACTTGCTTTCAAGTGGCACTCTTCATATGGCGACAGCTCTGAAAATGGGATAAACTCACAAGGGTCCTTGAGAAGAACAACTCTATTATTGTCACTCGTGGTCCAAAGTGCTTTCCCATGGATGTGAAGTGCACAAATGAACGTTTACAATGTACAGCAAAGACCACTTTGGCAAAAGTTTCATTCCAGTATCTCGGAAGAACACAAAACTTATGCAGAAGAATTACGTCTTTCTGTCTTGTGACATTGAACTGCACGAGAAAAACTTGGCCTCGGATGGTGCACCAAATTATTGCCAAGAAGAATTTTACAAACAAAATGTCCAGATTACAACAAACATATCACTTGAATGCTTTCAGGCACATAACTTCATTAGAAAAGTAAAAATATATGATATTTATTTATTTTATTTTTTTTTACTGTTGTAGAAATTCCTTTGTAAATAAGGAGAGGGTATTGCATTTGGATCCGTTTGTTTGACTGTCTGTTTGTCCGCACAGAACTTTAGTGTTTTTCTCTGCAACCACTTATCGGACTGAGACGAAATTTTCACCATAGGAGCGACTACTCATGTAGAATGCTATATTGATAATTATGACGTCAGAGCTCACGTGGTATGGCAGCCATGTTGGAAAAATGGGAAAAAATTTGGACATCTGTATTTCTGAAACCGCACCAAGAAAAAAAAATTAAAACACCGCACATGGCAAGTCCTCCTCATGGGGAATGTGTGATTTTTTTTTCTATGAAGTCATACGTGCCTTCATTATGACATCATAATTGCATATGTAGAATGCTACATCTGATCAGTATGAAAAATTAAGAGGGTCATCTCAGGATAATATGGTCTACAAAAAAAAAGATTGATGATGTCATTGGTCACGTGATTCGGCAGCCATATTATTCTTTTTTTTAAAACCTTCAAAAACATTCTTCTCTGAAGTGGCTGAACAGATCAACGCAAAACTTTACACATATGACTGCCTATCCATGAGGAACAAAAGGTTCACACATATAACATCATAGGTCACATGGTTTGGCAGCCATGTTGGATTTACCCTAAAACCTATTAAAAAAATCTTCATCTCCAGAACAGCTGGACAGATCAGGAGGAAACTTTACAGAAATGTTCCCAAAACCTTTGGGATACCAGGGTATTCATGAATAATTGATGTCACATGGTCTGGCAGCCATATTGGATTGAATGGAAATCTTGTTGTTTTTTTTTAATTCTCTTGAACCGCTTAATCAATCAATGTGAAACTTCACAATTATGATGTCGTAGTGATGGGGAATATTTGTTTTAAATTTCAACCTGATCAGACACATGGTCTGGCAACTAGAATATATATTTTTGATCTGGGTTATTTTTGATTTTTTTTATTTCAATTTTTTTAATTATTTTATTAATTGAATAAGGCTCACTTGGCTGTGCCTGGATGGGTTGAGGGTAGAGTAGCAGCAGCTGATGTGCAAATCCTATCCAGGTTCCTCCTGATGACTTCATCTTTGCTTTTTGCTTGTTCGGGTTCCTTCTGATTACTCCAATGTAGGACTGTAGCTATTTGAAATTCCATTTGATTTGAATTGAATATATTTTAATCCCATACTACTTTCAATTGAATAATAAAAAATAAAAAAAAACGTCATGGGTCAGGGTCATGTGTCCAATCAAAGCGGGGTTGCATCAAAGAGGGGCGTCTTGGGACTCGGTCATCACTGCCAGCAGTTATAAAGTGGCAGTTCTAATTATTTATCTTATTAATTACATAACACGCCAGTACACAAACGCACACAAAACTACACAAAAATCCTGGCAAGGGTCTGCAATCTCTGATTTGTCTTTTTCTTGTCATATAAGTGTTTTGTGATTGCTATAAAGGACCACCACGTTTCGAATCATTTTGTTTCCATTGGTCATTTATTTTATTTTATTTTAATCAGTACATGTAGAAGAACCAATAAAACATTTATATAAATAATAAATAAGGAATTGAGTTGGATAAAAAATATTGACTTACTTTTCAAAACATTTGATAGAAAAGGGCATAAGGAAGCAGATTATGGTTTCAGCAGTGGGAAATCAAAATCATTTAACTGTAAAAAAGTACCTGATAGGGAATACTGTAAAATAATTTACTGTGGAATGAGAGTGAGAGAGTGAGAGAGTGAGAGAGTGAGAGAGTGAGAGAGTGAGAGAGTGCGAGAGTGCGAGAGTGCGAGAGTGAGAGAGAGTGAGAGAGAGTGAGAGAGAGTGAGAGAGAGTGAGAGAGACAGAGACAGAGACAGAGACAGAGACAGAGAGAGAGAGAGAGAGAGAGAGAGAGAGAGAGAGAGAGAGAGAGAGAGAGAGAGAGAGAGAGAGAGAGAGAGAGAGAGCCCTATGAGGATGAAGGAGTTCAAAGACAGAAGTACAGATATAAACTGATGAGAGAGTGAGAGAGAGTGAGAGAGAGTGAGAGAGAGTGAGAGAGAGTGAGAGAGAGTGTGAGAGAGTGTGAGAGAGTGTGAGAGAGTGTGAGAGAGTGTGAGAGAGTGTGAGAGAGTGTGAGAGTGTGAGAGTGTGAGAGTGTGAGAGTGTGAGAGTGTGAGAGTGTGAGAGTGTGAGAGTGTGAGAGTGTGAGAGAGTGTGAGAGTGTGAGAGTGTGAGAGTGTGAGAGTGTGAGAGAGTGTGAGAGTGTGAGAGTGTGAGAGTGTGAGAGTGTGAGAGTGTGAGAGTGTGAGAGTGTGAGAGTGTGAGAGTGTGAGAGTGTGAGAGAGTGAGAGAGTGAGAGAGTGAGAGAGTGAGAGAGTGAGAGAGTGAGAGAGTGAGAGAGTCAGAGATAGAGACAGAGACAGAGACAGAGACAGAGACAGAGACAGAGAGAGAGAGAGAGAGAGAGAGAGAGAGAGAGAGAGAGAGAGAGAGAGAGAGAGAGAGAGAGAGAGAGAGCCCTATGAGGATGAAGGAGTTCAAAGACAGAAGTACAGATATAAACTGATGAAAGACAAACGAGCCAACCAGTTCTAAATCATCATTTCAAAATGAAAAGGTGTTAACATCATTTCAGAACGCCCTCAACATTCCTTTTATTATTGGATTTATCTATTATTATCAGCTAAGATTCCATTTGGACATTTGAACATCACCCAGTCCATGACCCTTGTGTAAGCTATATGCAATAAGTGTTCATGCATGCTCACATCCCTAGGGTCTATCAATTGCTGGACTACATGGATGGAGAAGAGGGTGGGGGAGTGTCAACAGACTCAGACTGGAAGAGATTGTATTGCATATTGAAAACCTTCAAGTCCTTCCTTGGCACACTTGACTACATACAAAGCTTTCATCCACAGCCTGATGGAGTACTGTTCTCCCCCCAGAGCTGGTGCTCCTGCCTCTCATCTTTCTCAGCTTCACGCTGTGGAAACCAAGACATTTAGGATCATTGGTATCTTCCGTGATGACACTGAGTCTTTGGGTCTTTCAGTCTCTCACCGCAGGCAGGTTGGTGGCCTTTATGTCTTCCACTGTCTCATCTCTGGCCTCGCCCCCCTGCTTTGTCTGTGATCTGTCCCCCCCCCCATATTGCCCGACAGGGCTCAAGGTCCACCAACAACCCCATTCTGGTGAAACTACCAACATCAAGAATCACTGCCCACCTTCACTTTCATTCCTTGTTTTTTCCTGCCTTTGGAACAAACTCCCACACTCTCTTCAATCCCACTCTTCCCTCCAGGTCTTTAAAACAGTTGTTCACCACCACCTCTTATCTTCCCCCATTAAAAACCATGATCTTTTCTACCCCCGTTAATCCACCTTAAACCCACCTCCTTCAAACTCCCTGCTTTCCTTCCTGAAAGTCCCTGTAATGTCCATCCTGTGTTCCCCATGTTCCCTGCCCCCATCTCTCTCCCTTCCACAGATCTCCTAATGTCTCTGTTCCCCACTATTTTGTGCTTTCCTCTCCCACCCCTCTTGTCTCCTGCTCCCTTTGTTATACGCTCTGTGTGTTCGCTCTTATACAAGCCTCGACAACGTATACCAAAAAAAAAAAGAACCTTGTGGAGTTTTACAAGTCTAAATATCCATAAACAAGATTATCATTATCATGTGACTTTGGGTTAAGAAGGCCAATGGGTATTGGGAGGCTAAGTACACCAACTGAGTGCACAAAGAAGCCACATCTCTTTGGTCGGCGCCATGACCACCCGATCCCCATTCCAAAGCCCACAACTAATTAATGATTCAAATAGCTGAGCGATTTAGAGGCCGAACTCACATGCAGAGGACAGACAATGCTGTAATGCCTGGTAAGAAAATTAAAACAACACCAATTCCAACATTAATATATATCTATCTATCTATATATCTATATATCTCTATCTCTATCTCTATCTCTATCTCTATCTCTATCTCTATCTCTATCTCTATCTCTATCTCTATCTCTATCTCTATCTCTATCTCTATCTCTATCTCTATCTCTCTCTCTCTCTCTCTCTCTCTCTCTCTCTCTCTCTCTCTCTCTCTCTCTCTCTCTCTCTCTCTCTCTCTCTCTCTCTCTCTCTCTCTCTCTCTCTCTCTCTCTCGAGTGCAGCCTATGGCTGCTGGTTGCATCATTGGTTGGGATGCAGCTATGCCGCTGATGCAGTGTCCCCCTCACCAGTACACTGGTGCTCATTTTGCCGACCTCAGAAGGATGACAGGCTGAGTCAACCTCCTGGTGTATTTTTTAATTCAGCAGCTAACGGGGCTTGGACTCAGGAACCTAGGATCCCAAGCCACCACCCTAACCACTAAGCCAACACCAGGCTAACATTACAACTAAGAAATAAGAAGACAATAAAGCTGCTTTAGACTTCAGCAAGCTTTGATTAATGTTCATTTATCTTTTCCCTTATCCAAGCAGAGCACTTAACTTTTCAGGACGAGCATCAGATTCTTCTTGTTATCTGTGGGAGAGGTGTTTGAAAGCTAACAAGGAGATGATACTCTCGGTACCCCGCCTTTTGGGTGGTATGAGGAATACATCTGTGTAATATGAAAGCTAAATCTTGAACAGTTTTTGAAATATTGCAAATCCAAACCAAGTTACCGAGATCATTGCTGTGACAACATAATTCAGCCAATCACAGCCATGATCTAATCAGGTTCAGATAATGTCATGAGGAATAGATATCTGCAATATAAAAGCTAAATGGTCAACGTTTTTTTTAAATATCACGTGCATGAAATTACATGGATGGATAATCGGCTCATTTTAAAAACCACAAGTCTGAAGACGACAATGGTTCACGAGCGGTATTTGACGATGTAGATTGTGTTCGAAGTCAAGGATGAGACAATGTGATAATTTTTGACCAAGTTACAATTAATTATAGTGGCCTTCAATCAACAGCTGAAAAATGTCGAAAACCCGGTTTCGTTCAACAACTTTCAAAATTTGACCTTTCCATAACCTTTAAAGGTCACAAAACAATGTGGACATTAAAATAAGGAAACAGGATACGTGCTATAGCTTTATGGAGTTAGTTCGTCGAAGAAGGTCGAAAACCCGGTTTGATTCCCACAACTTTGAAAATTTGACCTTTGTGAACTTTAAAGGTCAAAGGTCAAGGATTATGACCTTTGGTGCAAAACTTCCTCTGGAACATTCCAGGAACAATATAACGTCATATAGGCTATATGGCATTTTGCACTCCTCGGTTTATCCATACTTTGATGAAATCAGCGTAAAAACAAACTTGAAGGGGGCGCCACGGGCAAGGTGTTCGAGATAGAGCAAAATGGTTTCAAGACTTTAGGTGGGGAATGACCTCAAGATTATGCATAAAAAATATTGTCATCCAAGCTTTCAAAGTTTGGGCGGTCGTATGATTTTTATGTCAAAATTCGCAATTTTCTAAGTTTTTGACCTTGTGACCTTGACCTTGGGATGAAAATGAAAAATCGAGCTCCATGGGGCTATGCAGGTGCCATTGGGCTAACCAAATACCAAAACTCCTGCCTGATTCAACAAACTCCCTCAGAGAAGATGTAACTTGAAACCAGCTACCCCCTAAAAACATGTTTTTGGGGCGTGGTTCCACCCATAATGGGCGCAGCATGCCCATTCTCAGGAAAACACAACTAGATCATGATACAAACCTCCCACCCATATTTTATCAGGATCAGATCAAAACCCACGGAGCTATGCTCAGGACAGACAGACAGACAGACAGACAGACAGACACACACCCATAAAGAATATAGTGGTCACTTACTGACTCGTGGACCAACAAGTCTGGAGACGGCGATGGTTCACGAGCAATGTACACGGTTCCCCTTTTTTATTTTTTGACCTTCAAGGGGACGCCACGGGCAAACTGGCGGGAATCGGGAAAAACGTAAATGATGAAAGTTGTAGTACTCGAAGAGCACTACTTGCATACCAACTTTCATTCGAAACAGTTGAAAACCCCAGGAGCTCGATGCCCAGTTTATTGATTTTTTTTGACATTTTCTAAGTTCGTGACCTGAGGACGAAAATAAAAAATCGAGCTCCGTGGGGCTATGCAGGTGCCATTGGGCTAACCAAATACCAAAACCCCTGCCAGATTCGACAAACCCCTCGGAGAAGATGTAACTTGAAATCGGCTACCCCCTAAAACACATGTGTTTTGAGCGTGGCTCCGCCCATAATGGGCGCACCACACCCATTCTCAGGAAAACACAACTAGATCATGATATAAACCTCCCACTCAAATTTTATCAGGATTGGATCAAAACCTACGGAGCTAGGCTCGGGACAGACAGACACACACCCATAACGAATATAGTGGTCACTTACTCACTCGTGAACCAATATAGTGGTCACTTACTGGCTCGTGAACCAATAACCCTAGTAGCTCATTTTAATGTTCACCGTCTCCCACCTTGTCGGAAGGCGGAGGACAAAAAGTACCAGTGGAGTCCACCAAATTGAAAAAGAATGGAGGAAGAGGAAAAAAAAAAGTCGATTATTGCTGGCAGTGAGGCAGTGTAATGACCATAGCCATGTCCATAAGGATGACAGGAGGTGATGCTTCAGACAATGGCAATAATATAAACATCTTTAGGGTCTTGACAGATCTTTGTGGCACAGAGGTGAATCAAGATATCAAGTGATTTCAACTGGTTTCAATGATTGCATAGTGCAGAAAGGATGAAGTGCAAGCATGGTTCTTGAGAGAATTTGTTTCCAAGATGGTGGTGCCTCAACAATAATACCTGTATGGTCTTTGGGAATGAAGAGTCAAATCGTCAATGATTGATGGTTACCAGTTTATGATTCAGATGGTCAATTAATCAGGCAATTACTAAGCTGAAGGAATTCTTGAGTTCCTCTCTTCCTCCATCACTCCCTCTTTGACTTATTCTTCACTGATCCTCCCTCTGCACTCTGTCCTGTTACCTTTTATTCCCAAAGCATGCTCCATTTTCAGATCCCAGGCCAATCAATGGCATTCGCCATGATGTCAGCTTTCACTCACACAATAGGTTTCCATTAGTGATTATTCATGGATTGCACTTGAGCCAAGCAAGGCCTTGGAAAGTTACTTCACTTTTATGACATACTCCTGTAATGTGGTTACCATGGGAAGTAATGGGAGCTGGACATGGTGGGACTCATTTTGGACCAAATTCCCGTTTGTGTTGGTTTGGTTTCCACATCTTTGGATGCTGGATCCAATGTAACTGAATACAAAATGATGCCGCAACCCGAAATTATAAAAATATTCTTAACCCTATATAACTAAATGATTCTCAACAATCAATGCATCAAAAATTCATTGATGCAAAACACAACACCAACAATGACAAGTAATTCAATAATAATCTCATTTTCAGAGCTTTACCGATTCCATAATCCATGACGTATTGCTCCGTTTGCAGAACATTAGTTCAGCCAAAGCAGATTCCATTGCTGAGAGTCAACCGAGCTGGGTCACAATTCTGTCGCAGATTTCCTCATTGCTCCAACAAGGTTTATCAAGCTGGATACTCATTTTACAAAATCACATTTTGTTGTAACATGGTAACTACATATTCTGAATAATTTTTTTCTTCAAATTTTTCTTTGTATAATATTGTTGCGTCCGAGTACCCGTTAGCAAAGGATTCCTCAGAGCTGTGACCTTTCGTCCCGGGAGATGGTCCAAATGGTCTTTAATGGCGCTGCGTTCAGTGCTGTTGAGTGGTATTACTCTACTTTACCGCTCCCAAAGGTCGCCCAAAGGAGCCAAAATTGATGGCACAGACACACACACGAGAAACAGATGGCTCAAACACACTTTCTTACCTTTTAAAAGATTTAATTTGTATTGCAAAGCACAGGGAAGAAGGTCAATAAAACGCCACAAAAAAGGGAACAAACCAAGCGAGTCAAAAGGCACAAAGATGAGAATACCAATACGCAAGCTTATAGGCAATGACGAGAAATAAAAAGCAAAACCTAACCTACTAGGTACCACAGATCACACTCATACAACAAGACAATTATGCCTGCGGGACTTCCCTTTGTCTACGATGTGTCGGGCAGACACTGGACTCGATGCAGCCTGCTTTAAGAAACCAGGAATGAGATGAGCGCCAGTGACGAGAGTGTCCAAATACGAAGTAAAACAGCCATGAGCACGACCAGCGATGAGTAGGCATTCAACCAAGCCACGTGGTCCTTTTTGTCCTTTTCCCCAACGAGGCCTCCTGGTCGACACTACTTCTTCCTCCTCAAAGTGATTATTTGCACTCCATGTTGTCTCCTGTCTGAGGTCTTTCTTCTCTCCAAAGGCACTGTGGCTCCCTCCCCTCTTCAAAGGCAGGGTGATACCAGCTTGGGTCTATCCAAAAACTTCAGTGTGAACCACAATAATCACTACCTCACGAACTACCTCTTAAACTCCTCCGTGGACCATTTGCTCGTCCTCCTTCCACAAGAGCCACACTGTTCTCCCCTGGTGAGCAGAGTTCTCCTCTGTGAAACTCTCATGGGGGCAGCCCCAATAAAAATTAATGTACATTACCACTTCTGGCTCTACAGCACACCGCACCTCCATGACTGGCAAACACTAGCCAGAGAGTTCATAATCACCTTTTGCACTCATGACACATGTGCCTGTGTTTGGGGAAGTACACACCTAGCCCCACCTACAAACCAGAGGTACTTACACCTAAATAATTAAATGTCTACTCTGTCTATAAATTACATATGCTGCCTCCTCACAGTCACGTATAACAAACGACTTACTCTGACAGACCCCTGGTACATGGCAAACTAACTTACTTGAAACGCATGGACCATGCTACGCTTACCACAGTCTAGCCATTTCTGCTTCTTCCCCAGTTCCTCCATTTCTATGATTGAGAGTTTGCGGCTGTTTCGGCAGCTTGTTCCCACCGTGAGTTCCCCAATCCCTGTGTCACTTTTTTCCTTCAGGTCACTACATTGTACCTCTACCTTGCTTTTTATGTGTTCCCAACCCCTCCTGCCACGCTCTCACTGGTACTGTTCTCGTCATTCTATTATCCTGGTCCGTTCTGTGTTCTCGCTCCTCCACGAGCCTCGATTCTAAAGAAAATACAACAAAATACACACTGCTCTTAATGGTAAGATTTCCCAACAGATCCTGGGTGCAGCCCAATATGGCAAGAATATAGTAGGAATTATCATACGTTGAGTAAATAACAAAAAAAATTCAGTCGTGTACACACTACGCACTCCAATGTGCAAAAACGCGCGAAACAACTTGTTTCATGTGCACATTCTCCGAGCAATATAATTCTATATCTCAATGTCCATTGGTGTAGATTTTTGATGTCAACCTCTTTTGTATGTAGACAGCAGTTGACGACTGCATGACAGATGGGTAGGATGGCCAACATAACACCCTCTAACTAGACACTGATTATTTTCGTTAAATACCATTTTTGTCTCACTATTTGAAGTGATGCCGATTTACCTTTCGAGTCAAATGAAGATATCTTTTGATTAGAATCCTCATTCTTTCTAAGTTGCTAAAATGAACTGGAAAACTGAACTCCAGACTCCAATGAGGAGCTAAACGACAGAGGGCAGCATAGTTGCAGACTGACAGATGATCAAAGAAGAACAGGAAGGCAAAGATATTGCACATGAGTGAATGGGTGGCAGAAAGGAGGGAAGAGGGGAGGGAAGGGGTCATCAAGGGAGTAGAAGATAGCAGGGGTGCATAAGGGAGAAAGCATGAGATGAAGATGGGCAGCAGCAATGCAATATGTTCAATCCAAAGCAATAAACACAAGTGGGGCCAGCAGGATAGCCTAGACCTGGAGGTATGCATGCTTGCCTAAAAGGTGTCTAGCCTGGGTATTAATCTCCGCAGAGCTGTAAACTGTCAAACTGATGTTTCACAGGGAGGGTGAGGCATCAATGTGTGTGCCGTCCTTTGGATGGATGTGAAACTGGGCATCCCATCTGCCAACCTTAGTTTATGGATGTAAAAAAAAAGTCACGGTTTACTTCAAAGAGTAGGTGAGTTGTCACCAGTAACCTGACAATTTCAAATTCCTGCTCTCACCGACAGAGTTTGCCATCTCACTCCCAGCAATAGGTAGGGCTGGAATTTTGAATTTGTTCATGGTGTCGTCGATGGCTCGCCTACTGTTTGCGAAGAACACCGTGGGATCTTTAACATCCACCTCCTATTGTAGGCAAACAGGACACCCAGTTTAATGTGCATCCAAGGGACAGCACACACATTGATGAATCACCCTGCCCGTTAAACACCGGGATGACAGGTCATAGCTGGGTCGGGATTCAAACTCAAGCTCGACAGCTTTGAGGTGAGTGTGCGTACCTCTCGGAGTCTCGGCCATCCTGTCAGTCGCCTTTGCTCACATTACTTCACTGTGAATTCAACTAAGATTGATGCGACTTGGAGATACAATAAATCACATTAGCAATGGACAGACGAACATGAAATATAACATAAAATGAACAAAAGATTAGTTTAACTGCAGTAAATAATCCGGATCGACTTAATGGAGAAAATAGCTTCACGTTGCATCGCCAATGTGGAAGCCTGAGCCAAATTGTCTTCCCTTCCATTGATGCATACAGGAGTGCATCGATTGCTGCACTTTCACACAGCCCATTATTGTAAGGTTCAGCTGTATGAAATCTGCTCAAAGAAATACACACATCTGGGTCAAAATAAAGGAAGTTTTGAATATGGTTTACATATGATGAGAGTTTCCGTATTTTGTGTGCCATGCCATGTCTCATAAATGTTTGCACAACAGTAAAAACCAAACTGTCAAGCCTGTTTCAGTTATGACAAGTGGACCAACGTGACAAAGGAGCATTTTCACAATATGTTTAATGTTGATCTCATTAGAAATTAATATATAGTGTGAACCCCCCCCCCCTCAATATATAGTGTGAACCCCCCCCCCTCCTCCTCATCACCATCATATAAGCCTTCAATTCGCCAATGCAATGCATTGCAGTACACCTATCAAGGTGATGTCAAGTTCCTTTTTTTATGTCATTGATAGTCAATAGCATGCAAAACTAGAAGGGCACTCGGAAGAGCGCATACCTCAACCACCTCCACCACTTCACCACCTGATCCACGAGAATATATCGGGCCCAATACATTTTTGAAATACCATGCTCTACAATACTATATCGTTTTTTGGTGAAGAATCAATTAAAAAATGAAATAACTATTGTATCCAGATCTGGATTCAGATCTTCACCAAAATTGAATGAATTCTTCCTTGTCACACACCCGTGTCCGCCAGGTTTCGTCCGAATCCGTCCACAACTTTTTTGAGATATCGTGCTACATATCATTTTTGGCCCTATCTCTCAATGGTGAAGAATCATTTTAAAAATTCAAGTAGTCTGATCCGGATCCAGATCTTCACCAAAATCGAATCAGTTTGGCCTCATCACAAATCCAACCTGCCCACCAAATTTCACCAGGATCCGTCTTCAACTTTTTTGAGATATCCTGCACAGACAGACAGACAGACAGACAAACAGAGAGGGCTGAAAACATAACCTCCTTCACCTTCAGTGGTGGAGGTAATGAGTGCGCTCACTACAATTGGATACCCACTGAATAAACAGGCACTCACATTAGGGTTAAAGTTGCTGCTGGCATAAGCATAACGGCCTTGTGGTTCGTGCAGTATTTGTGCTGTGGTTAGGGTGTGGTGTTATTGTTATGTGGAGGACAGTGTTACTCGTGCCACTGTAAGGGGTTTCCCTTTGGATTTTTGCTCCATTTGTAAGGAGGTTAGGGTTATGTGCAGGGTTTGGTTTCGGGTTTGCAATGCATTTGCACCGAGGTTAGCCTTTTTATGCAGTGATGGAGCTCGTGTTAAAGTCGATGCCATTCTGTTGGTTGGTTGATTGATTGAAGTCCCTGTCGTCCTGAGGATGATGTCATCTCTATATTCCACATGATTGGCTGTACTGAACTCCAATTATGGACATTATCTTTTCTATTATAGATTGCTTCCAATTCCATGGAAATGTGTTGGAAATCTCATGGGAATACTTCCTGCATGTCCATTCATGATACATATCAGCTATTATTGTGAAACAACTTCCATGCCTTTGTCCACAATTAGCTATTATGAATACAACTGGGCAGCATAGTACACCAAGTGTGGTTTCAGTCTACCTGTGTGTATTTATGCATGTACCTGCTGGGATTTTGTGTTTTTTTGCCATAATTTTTAGATTTTCTAAAAAATAATTCTCTTTGGCATTGAACTTGGAATGTTGACTGTACATTTTTGACAATGGATTTGAAATTTCAACTTTGCAGGCATATTGAACTTTGGACTTCGAAGGCCCAGTCTTGTCCCTACAAGTGTGCCTCGTTCACCCTGGATTATGACTTCTTTATGTATTTTGACCTCAACTTTTGGAAAATGACTGACGTTTCTTCTTGAGTAGAAAGAAAGTTAGAAGTAGTTGTGTTTCTTTCTGCAATTCATTGTGCTCTCCAGCACACTTAATTCCATGAGTTCCAATCAGGACAGCATCAAAGTATGTGAAGCATGATCGTGTTGCACTTCATACGTGCACAGCAATGAAGCGCTATCGTGTTTGGTACTGTTTATTTAGTTATATAATATGCAGCAAAGTGACTGTAATTTTGATGTTTACAGCCTGAAGGATTGTGCAGGACGGTACCATATAGGAACTACTTTACTTAAAGTAACCTGTATAATGTATTTGAGCGATTATGCAATTCATTTCAAATGATCTTGCTTTGGCTTTCGGAGGAAAACATGAGCACATGTGTGTCAGTACAGGGACTCTGCAGTCGAGTCAGGAGAGGGGGTGGGGAACAGGTGATAGAGGAGGTGAGGGATGAAATAAATAATAATTTCTAACTAAAATTACAATTTTCATCATTTTGAATGATCTCTCGAACATCTCTTATTCAAAAATCTCCGAGAATCGCCTTGACTTATTACATACAATAAATCATTGTCGTAATAATTCTACAATTTGACAACCAAGATGCACAAAGGTCAAGGTTGATTAGATGCATTTCCCTGAATAATAATTCACTTCAAATCACGAAGAGGAGGAATAAAATGAGCAAGTGGGATGCAATGCATGAAGAGAAACAGCAAGCATGTTGTTACCTCTGCCACCAAATTTGGGTGAAGGTTATGTTTTCTCCCTTGTCTATCTGTCTGTTACTTGGCAAAATAATTTTGTTAAGTGTGTCGGTCTGATGTTGTTCCATCACAATTCCACAACAAAAGCAAAATGTCAAAAGATATCGTGATGCTAAACCATAGGAGGATTGTCGTGTCGTATGGTGGCATCATAATGTGATGTCATTCTTCATTGTTATTCTTGTTCTTCAAACATCACGATTCCACAACAAAAGTAAAATGTCAAAATATGTCATGATAGTAATCAATCAGAGGATTGTGGTGTCCTATTGTGGCATCGTAATGTGGGATCATAATGTGGTGCCATTCCTACCTTGTCACCTTGCACTCACGAAGTGAAAAGCGGAGTTAAGCGATCGGTCGCGTATGTGTGCCGCACGTACATGTCTGCATTTTAAAAATTCATTTTCTCAGCAATGGTTCGTCTGATTGCCACAAAATTTTCGAAACAGGTGCGCCTCCTTGTGTCGTATTTTTTAGTCATAATTATGATATCATATGTCACGTGGTACAGGTGCATCTTGGAAAAACCAGAAAACTTTGCACCTCAAAAGCTCCGAAACCACTCCAAGGAAAAAATTGAAACATGGATCATTGTCAAGTACTCCTCATTCAATGAATAAGTATTCAAAGAATACCATATAGTTTGGTTGTTTTGTTTTTTTAAATTCCATCGCTTTTGTTATTGATAATATGGAGTATGGCAATACTACATGATGCCACCGTAATCCGTGATACTACAGTGTTCCATGTACAATTCAGATCGACATTTGTGTCTAATACATGGGTTATAAATTCAAGAAACACACTATGTTTGCTGTTTTATCACCACTCTAAGTGCATATATACCTTGGCTTGTTATGCAATTGGCGTGGTGTTGTGAACCATCGCAGACGATAAACTTATAAAAACTGAATGGCATTAGGGAGGGGGGCATGGGGTCGATTTGTTTTCATAAAATGCTCAAACTATTCTTAAAAGTAGCTCTAGCTCGGTGTTGGCATGCGTGCCTGCATGCGCCCGTCAAAAAGAGAAGGCTGAATATGAAGGCAATACATTTTGAATTCAGATGGGCTTTGCATTTTGCAGTTCTATTTTGATCTTCCTCTTAGTGTTTTGTTGTATATTATTTAGTATCCATTCTCAAAAAGGTTGTGATGAATATCACATTAACAATCTCCCCCTCTTCGCTCTTCAGACTGCCAATTTTTTTACATATCCCTAAAGCGGATGTGGATGGCCTTTGCTTTCTAGTGTTTTATATATTTTTAAATTTTACTTTTTGCGCGCAATTTTTTAAAGTAATAAAATGCTTAGTGTTTCATATATTTTGTTATATTGGTATGTATCAAATTCATCTATGTGATTAAATTTGGCTTATGGTACATTCTATTTTCACCCCTCCCCCCCACCCCCCCTCCCACACACCCATCCTGCAATCCTGGATTTTGGCTCAGTCCACTTGTGGTTCACCACATATGTTGATCAGATTACAGTTTTTAAAATAATAAAATGCTTAATGTTTTATATATTTTGTTATTTTGGTATGGATTAAATTCATCGACGTTATTCAGTTTGACTTATGGTACATTTTACTCCCACCCACCCCCAGCCCACCCCCCCCAGCCCCCACCCCCCTCAATCCTGGATTTCAGCTTTTAGTTTTTTGAATACTTTGCGAGGCTCATAAAGGAGCAAATATGCAGAACATATAACAAGGGGAGAATGAGACAGGAAGTGCAGGAGAGGGAAGCACAACAACAGTGGGGAACAGAGACATGAGGGGATCTGTGAAAGGGAGAGGGATGGGGGTGGGGTGCATGTAGTAAACAAGATGGACACTAAAGTGACTTTCACGAAGCAAAACATGTCATCAGCAAAGAGATGAAGAGGATTTTCCAGAGAGTCAGAGAGATCATTGATAAAAACAAGAAAGAGCACAGGGCTCAGAACGCTGCCTTGAGGAACTCCAGCCTGGACAGGAAGAGGGGATGAGAGAACTCATTCAGAGCAATGCGTTGACTGCGACAGGAGAGGAAGTTCACGAGCTATGAGTGGAGATTGCCTTAGATACCATAGGAAGAGAGTTTGATGAGCAGTGCAGGGTGCGAGACCATATCAAAAGCTTGCGATATGTTTAGGGATATGGCTGTGATCTCATACCCGGCATTGAGGACCTCCGTCCATTGTTAGGAGAGCAGAAGCAGCAAGTCCAGGGTAGAGTGTCCTGGTCTGAAACCAAATTGATGATCGGCAATTAAGCCATTGGAGAAGAGGAAGGATTTAATGTCTGAAGCGATGATGGATTCCATAACTTTGCAGATGATTGAGAGAGAAGTCCGATTGGTCAATAGTTGCAGGGATCTGTTTTTGCACCTTTTTTATGCAGAGTGGTGATGTTTGCTGATTTCAAAGCAGATGGAAGATGACCTTGAGCAAACGAGAGGGTGAATAGAACAGAGAGGGGGTGAGCAAGAGCAGAGGAGCAGGTTCATAGGACACGTGGGCGATGCCTTCTGGACGGGTTGCAGAATCTGAGTAGAGGTTTGACAGCAAAATCTCCACCTTGTCAGGAGAATAGGACACAGAATTCAGGAACAGCTGGGTGTGACTGGGTAAGGTAGGTATATAAAACGATGAGTTTGGGACACAAGATTTATAAGCAAACACGGAGTTTAGGCATTCAGCCTTTTCAGGTGCGGTGTCATCAGTGCGGCCATTTGAGGTAAGGGTGGGGATGGAGGGGCAACATAGACCAGACACATACTTAACCGGACACCATGAGAATTTGAAGGAGGGAGACACGTTTGAGAGTTCAGACTTGAGATTCGAAAGATGTTGTTCCCTGTCTCTCTTGAGGGTAGACACACACTTGTTCTGACATTTTTGGAAGAAACTGAGATTGTCTTCAGTTGGATTTTCCTTCCATGAGGCGAAGACAAGTTATTTCAGGACAACTGCCATGCCACAAGCTTCAGTGTACCATGGGCAGCAGAAAGGGTATGACAACTGAAGATGAGATGGGATAGATCTGTACATGTGAGAGAGAGCAAATCTCTCTGAGATTTCCCAGGATGAGTTGATGTCGAAGAAAGTAGAAATGAGAGACCAGTCTGGAAGTTCGATGGCTGCTTGAAGTCCTTGCCAGTCAGCCTGAGTAAAATGCCAAACTCGTCAGCGCTGAGTAGAAGATTGGAGGAGGTGGAGGAATGTGTTGGAAGAGAGAGGGTGGGGGAAGGAGACAGCTTTGTGGATGTGAGGGGGGGACAACTTTGAGAAGGGGGAGTGAGTGCGGAGATTTGAAGGGGAGGAGTGAGTGGGGAGATTTGAGGGAGAAAGGTGAGGGGGAGTCTTGCAAGAGGAAGAGAGTGAAGTTTGCTTTGAAGAGGGAGGAGGTGGATGATTTGAGAGGGAGGGGTGACGACGAGAACAGGCTTGGCCTTGGAGGAGGAGGGAGAAGGGAGATGTGGGGAGAGGGAAAGAATGAGACTGGGTGGGTAGTGGTGCATTGAAGATGGGAGCGGGCAGGGGGAGGAACAATATTTGAGGGGTTGGGATGAGGGGGAGGTGTGATGAGAGGAAAGAAAGAGAATGTTTGAAATGTTGAGGAGTGTACTGATTGAGAGAGTGAGATATCTGTTAAGTTAGAATGGAGCCCGCAGATGTTTGAACACTACACCATTTGGGACACCAGGGGATTTGGGACACCATTTGGGACTGCTGTTAGTATAGCAGAAGACAGTGGAGAGGTAAGAAGAGAGGAAGTAGGATGAGGGGCAACATGGGAGGGGTAAGGATGGAGTATAACAAGTGGGGAGTTTGGAGGAGGTAGCTTTAAGGAGGTGGGGTGAATTGGCACTGAAGTTGGAGAAAAAAAGGTACAATTGATGGAACACGAACGTGCATTGCAAAATGGGATTTTAAAATCTTTTGGTCAGAGATATGTTTAAAGATGTTAGGCGAAGGGTGGAATATCGGCGAGTTAAGAGAATGGAGAAAGGAAACACTGTAACAATTGGACTTTTTAGGCATGGTATCTATGAAAGGTCAAATTGAGGGGTAGAGTAAAGAAAGAGGTTGAAGAAAAGATTGTGAAGGTGTATGGTGAATACCTTCACACTCAAAGGTGAACGGTGTCTCAGCAGGAATGAGGAGGAGGATGTGTAAGAGGAGGAGGATGAAGAGGAAGTCACGTGGTTATGGGAGGTGTAAGGTGAGAAGGGAAAAAGGGAAAATAATTTTATTTTATTTTATTTTAACATGACATTGACCAGAGGGTATAGTTGGAAGGAATTGAAAGAATGGTGAAGGGATTGTGGTGAAAATAAAAAGCTGAAGGTAATAAGGATAAAATACAAAAAACACGATCGTCCACACAGACGAGGATAAGCCTAAGGGCGTGCCTCAAGGAGCCCGATGTGAAAAGTCTGACGAATACTCACAAATTGGCACGAGTTTTAAAACAAAACCGAACTAGGAACACACAGTGAACACGGAATAACAAATTAACAGTAAAAACATGACAAAACAAGAGCGCAAGTGAGCACAATATACGCCCAAAAAAAGTCTCTGTGACACACACATGTGCGCGCACGCATGCACACACACACACACACACACACACACACACACACACGCACGCACGCACACAATTATATATTCAAACACGTCAATTTATGAAGAACAAGAAGGTATATACAGAATTGTGCTACTACATGAAAAACAGCATCCTGGTTGCCATGGCAACCACTTTAGATGACGAACATATGTCGCGACACACCGTCTCCACAGTCTGTACCTATGTACCAAATATGAAACGTGAAAGTTGAAAACTTTGGGAGTTAGAGTGTGGACAGAAACGGACAGACGGACGGACGGATAGACAGACAGACAGACAGACAGACGGACGGACGACCGGTATCACATAATACGCCCCGATATATATATATATATATATATATATATATATATATATATATATATATATATATATATATATATATGTGTACATATATATATATATATATATATATATATATATATATATATATATATATATATATATATATATATATATATATATATATATATATATATATATATATATATATATATATATATATATATATATATATATATATATATTGGGCATATAAAAAAAATGACCAGGAAAACTTATCTTTGAGGAAGTCAGCAGAGACCATGAAGAACGGAACCAGAAGCTCAATCCACGATGTGGATTACCACATATCATGTGTGGAAATGTCGATGTGATTACACTGAACAACAAATTTCAAAAATTTTTTTTTACTGGAGATGTGTAAAGTGATTAAGACTAATTTGGGTACGCTGATTTCAAAAATCATAACCGTTTTGCTGTATCACGTCAGGATTTTCAGGAACAGAAATATTCCCATTGCCTAGAAGTCAGGATTTCAATGAAATTTACATATGTCTTTAACATGTCTATTTCGTACAATTGTTGTTAACTTGTGTTATATTTCTTTCTTTCAGATAAAGATGAGTAGGCGTTCCTGTACCAATCATCCTGACAACTTCTGTTATGTCTGTGGTCGGTATACCAAAAAAGATCAACAGCGAAGTATATCTACAGCAGTGAAAATGAAGGCCGCCTACTTTCACTACTTCGGGTGTAAGGTGGGGGACCAAGAACAGAGCTGGGCACCACACATCTGCTGCACAAGCTGTCACACAACCTTGACTCAGTGGTTGGTGGGCAAGCACGCGAGCATGCCATTTGCGGTGCCCATGATATGGCGTGAGCCGCAGAATCATCATGATGATTGTTATTTCATCATGAGGTGCAATCATCATGAGCGCCGGCTTCAACAAGAAGAATAAAGGTCACATCAAGTACGCTGACTGCGTCTCTGCTCGTAAACCTGTGCCTCATGATGACGAGAACCCCGTTCCAACACCTCCAGCTGATCAGAACATAGCTGTAAGCAGTGGTGAAGAGGATGGTGATGATGAACCTTTTGAACCCGACACTCAAGAAACACACCTTCTGAACCAGGGAGACTTAAATGATCTTGTAAGAGATCTCTCGCTGTCAAAGGCGAAGGCAGAGCTGCTTGGATCAAGGCTGCAGCAGTGGAATCTACTTGAACCTAACACCAAGATATCCTTGTTCAGAGCACGTCACAGAGACATGGCTGAGTTCTTTGAGATGGAAGACATGATGACATTCTGCAGTGACATCAACGGTCTGTTGAAAGAACTTAGGTGTGATCACGATCCTGCAGACTGGCGCCTCTTCATCGACTCGGGGAAGAACAGCTTGAAGGCTGTTTTGCTCCACAATGGCAACGAGAAACCATCAGTCCCACTGGCTCACACGTTCGGCATGACAGAGACCCATGAGACTATGCGGCAGCTGCTTGATTCCATCAAGTACAATGACTTCAACTGGCACATCTGCGGAGACTTGAAAGTGGTGGCGCTGTTGTTAGGGCTGTAGTCAGGCTACACGAAATACATGTGCTTCCTTTGTCTCTGGGATAGCAGAGACGACAAGAATCACTGGACGAAGAAAGATTGGGAAGAGCGAAAAGAGCATGTACCTGGTCGACACAACGTGAAGCATGTCGCCCTTGTCGACCCAGCCAAGGTTTTCCTTCCACCACTCCACATAAAGCTCGGCTTGATGAAAAGTTTTGTACGGGCAATGGATCTGAATGGGCGTGGGTTTTTATACCTCAAGGAAAAGTTTGGCAACACCTTGTCGGAGGCCAAGATCAAGGCTGGTGTCTTTGTTGGACCGCAAATCCGACAGATTATGAAGGACGAAACTTTTCCGACAACTCTAAACCCCAAAGAGCTGGCAGCGTGGAGGAGCTTCAAAGCTGTGACGGACAACTTCTTGGGGAACGAGCGCGCGGACAACTATGAAGAAATAGTGCAGCAGCTGCTGGAGTCCTTCAGGAAACTTGGCTCCAGGATGTCCCTGAAAATCCATTTCCTACACCAGCACCTGAACTTCTTCCCTGACAACTTGGGAGCAGTCTCGGACGAGCACGGCGAGTGATTCCACCAAGAGATTTCACTCATGGAGACGCGTTACCAAGGGCGGCACAACCCGAACATGATGGGCGATTTCTGCTGGTTCCTGCATCGTGAAACTGACACAGAGCAGCACAAACGCAAAGCCAAATGCCTAAAGCATTTTTAATTACATTCTAGTGGAGTTTTTCTGTAATTTCTATAATTTTGAAGCATTCATGATGAAATAAATGAATAAATGAATTTTTGTAAATTTCATTGAAATCCTGACTTCTAGGCAATGGGAATATTTCTGTTACTGAAAATCCTGACGTGATACAGCAAAACGGTTATGATTTTTGAAATCAGCGTACCCAAATTAGTCTAAATCACTTTACACATCTCCAGTAAAAAATTTTTGTTGTTCAGTGTTATCGTTTTTAAAATAAGAAAATGCTCAATGTTTGATATATTTTGTTATTTTGGGATGGATTAAATCCATCCATGTTATTAAATTGTTTTAATACTTGTTTCAGTTGATTTTGGGTGATGCTTTGGATATGTATCACATTTGGAATGGTCCTGTCCAGTATCCATTTCCCCCTCACAATCCTAGGCCGGTTTAGTTGAATGCACATTTACGTTCGATTTCTTTTTGTCATAAAACTATGAATGTTGTACACCGCTCCTTCCAGGTGATGCATGATGTCATCGCTGGGCACCGAAGGAAGGGAGTACTCGGTTTTCACGCCGTTTTTCTTGTTTTCGTGTTTGTTTGTCCGGGCGATATCTCAGCCATCCTTTGAGCTAGGAAGCTGAAATTTGGGGACAAAAGTGAGGATGTGCTTTGGCAAAAACAATATTTTTTTTCTTTTTTGATTTTACAATTAATTGATTAATTAATTATTATCGATTTATTAATTCCTTATTTATTTTCTTTCTCATCGGGGCAATATCTTGGTTACCCTTTGAGCTTGGAAACTGATATTTGGACATGACAATGATCAAGTGATTTGGCTATAAAGGGTATTTTTGATTTATTGATGAATAGGGGTAGTAGATGATGAATTAATCGATTAATTATTCATTTTTCGATGAATTACATAATTTTCAAAGAGTTGCAGATTTGGATGAAGCAGTGGTGGTTTAGGGATGCTATTCGGCAAACGATTGAGAAATCAATTATTTTATGACTATTATTTATTTAATTACATAACTAATTACTGAATCAATCAATTATTGCACACCACTCACTCCAAATCCATCTCCATATCTTGCATGGTGAGTAAGAATCATTTGTACACATTTACCTTAGAAGTACACCACTCACTCCCAATTCCGTCTCCACATGCTGCACGGCGGCATTGCCGTGCCTTTGGCACCCCGGAAATGTCACGCGCTGGAGGATTTGATTTATTTATTTGGCATGAGTATGGTGTACTATGAATGTACAGGTACTTGTTTTATATATTTTTTAATTTTATGCTGTGTGGACTAGCCCAGAGACAAAGTGCCTTCCTCGCATTGGAATCACCATCATGGCTTCAGCAGTTGTTGAGGTAGGTCGGGCTACAGTTTTACATTGTTTTTCGAGAGGAAGAAGAAGTACAAATTGCCATTTTCACAATCTCTCATTGTGGTACTTTAGCGATGTATTCTGGCATCTTTTTAAGTGTTGGTATAGTTCAGAAAATGCTCGAGAATAAAAGGTATGGCTTTTAAATGCTTATCACTTCACTCTATAGTAGTTTATAAGCCTATCATTGTTTCGACATTTGAATGGGCGGCCATTTTATTCCCTGCATTATCCCTCTACGTGGAGTACTACCGTACTCCTTGATAGCACAAGCTTAATTTTGGAAAATGCTTCAAATAATCGACAACTGTAATAAAAAATAATAATACCATTTGCTATCTTGTTTAAACAAATAACCCTTGAGATGAATATTCCAAAGATAGTTGCAAATTTTTTTTTTATTTAATTGTTGCTTACTTAATTATTTTTGCTATCACTTTTTTTTTTAATCTCATAGCCTTTGTTTAAATGTAGTCTTACTGAATATATCCTCATTTCATTAATCTCTTTTTTTTATAATCAAAATTCATCTTTAAGACAACGTTAACGAGAGTTCACTGCATTACTGGAAAATGCATTGCTTAATTACACACCTTCATATCTTCATTTCATAAATCAGAGGTAGTTCATCTTCCTAGTAACAGTTTGTGGCATCAAAATCTTCAACTAAATAATCTTGTTTGAACTGCACAAACACTGTACAACATTTTCAAGAACATAACATTCTAAAGTCATGTTTTTTTATGTGAAAAAAAATCTTATTGCAATGGGAGCATTTAACATTGCAGAGATTGCAGTTGATCTGAGGTCCTTGATAACAACATGCAGACACACAGGCAGATACGGTGAAGAGGTTAAAAAAAATACAAAACACAGGGTTCATCGTTTCTAACTTGAACCAAATGCACATTCAAGGTAAAAAAACAAACAAAAAAAAGGTTATGGTTAAATGAGACAACTTTGATGAGACTGTGCCAAAAGGCTAGTTGAGCTCATATAGGCCTTGTAACATACCTCAAACCACGGGTGGTAGTAATTAACACAGACTGATGACACATCAAGATAATAAAAATAAAAATAAAAACTTGAAAACGATCGGAGCTGAAGAGTGTACATGTTTGAAAAGTTTGCGATTGCAGTTTCAACGTGAATGAAATCAGATGTGTTTTGCCATTTCCCACAGTCCTGTAAATCCTGCAGTACAGTGGGTTGATGTCATTAGATAAAAACACTTCTCCCAAGAGGACCTTCTATAACTGGAACAGAAAGAAAACATTTAAGTGCATCTCCGCTTTGTAAATCTCCCAGCACAAGATTAATCATTTTGTAAAAAAAAAGTCCATAATTTCCTATAGTGAAGGCAAAGGTAATGCATCGATCAGCACTAGTTAGGAATTAACAAGCATGAACCATCCTGGTTTTTTAAGTTTTAGCAAATTAGCCAAGTCCAGTCTCACATGCCAATGTTGCAATGTAAACTTCGACACAAATGTTTTGGTTTTTTTTCCCCGCCAAGACATTTTGGAAAACAACCGTCTTACAACATTTGAGTTGAACTGCCGCATAGTTATGGAAAAGACCCACTTCCTCTCATTTCTGAGCTTCTGTGGGGGCAAGCACACATGGATGTTCCCATGCAGAAGCCATAAATAGCGTGAGAGCGGGCAAGCACAATAATGACCTTGCTGTATATAACACAACCAACACACCTCTGCACCGGCTTGGAGGTATGGGAGTTTTTTTTATATTCCGGTGGATATATTTTTCTCAAACATCTTGATAAAATAGCCCATCCACTTTTGGACTCACATCTGTAAGTCACGGTGTGCATTAAACTCTGGTTTAACTCGGGGGGGGGTTTTCATCAACCCCTTGTGCCTTTCCTCCAATGAGTCATGCTGAGTGATTTTCACTGAAAACTTTCTATTTTGAATCCATGGCGGGAAAGTGGTTGCAGTGGAATTCACGAGTTTAAAATCACGAATCCCAGCACAGCCATATGTGCTCGACAAGCCGACATTAACTCATTCGTGCAAAGTATGATTCTGATAGGCAGGTAGATTGCATTGATAGGAAATCAACTATGATGGAAACAAGATTTATGATGAACACTAATGAAGGGCATTGGCCAGCTTACTCAGGCAAAATTGAAGATTTTGCAGCATCGTTCACCAAAGTACCATCAGACCTCCTTTCGCTGTTGAGAAATGTTACATTATTCATTTTATCACAGGCCTAATCTGTTCCGTACAAATATTTTAGTCGTGAAATGTTGAAGGCTCCAATGTTATCCAATGGAATCTGCACAGGAAACTATGCAATCAGATGTCTGACCAATAACCATGAATGAACCTGCACAAAGATTCATAGGTGAGAGATGGCATTTGTTGTTTCAAATCACAACTCAAACAAGATGATTCCACCACACTTAAATTTCAGGATATTCTAAAATTGCTCTCCCCAAGTTAGCCACTCAAGGTGTCTGTGTGATCTCATCTATCCTTGCTGTTTGGAATTTTGTTCACGACTATTCTTGCTAGTTAAAACAATAATCATAATTATTGGTATTATTATTAGTTAATCACAGCACTATGCAGGCCAAAGATATCGAGTTCAAATCCCCGTTTCCAAAGAAATAACCTTGACAAAGGTGACCAAATAACTGGATAAAAGAAATGCAATTTACTGCCACATGATTTTCAGGGCACAATGTGGATGAATCATGAAAGTATACAAGCAATGAAACATCTGAGATGGCTTGAGATACATGAGGCACGGTTCATAGAAACATATTCCACTGTAAAGAAAAAAAATCACTTCTCAAAAAATTCTAAATTAACCGAAGCTTTCAGCATGTTTAATGTTCCTCAGCATTGATGGAACATATCCAAATGTAGGGCTGGCAGGATAGCATGGAGCTATCGAGGTAGATGCGCTCCCCTTTGAGCTGTCTCGCTTGGGTTCGAATCTCAACCTCGCATTTAAACTGTTATTCTAGCGTTTCACATGCAGTGCGAGGCATCATTGTGTGTGCCATCCATCGAAAGGACGTTAAAACCGGGTGTCCCTTCTGCTAGCATTGGTTGCTTTAAAGACCCCACTGTGTCATTCGCGAAGAGTGGCTGAGTTATCGCCGGCACCCTGAACAAAGTACAAATTGTTCCTGCCACGCACAGTCCTCACCAGCCAGTTTGTGAAAGACTTGGGCCACAAATTTCCCTGGCCAGCCCCACAGGGTGGGAATAATTGAGGCCATGAAAAGGTAGTGTAAGATGGACATATCCATAGAATGTCAGCACCCAGTTCACAGCCATATTAGACACTCTCCAAACACTTTGCTGCTCTTCATACTGCTTCAAAAGAAAATGTAAACAACACATCAATGAAATTTGTGAATATGATCACATCACGTGATAATTTGAAGTGGGTGTTTGTATGTTTCTTGCGACAATCGAAGATTTTTCAAGTACGTATATTAGTTGGTCTCGTGTGTTATTCTGTTTGTTATTTTGTCTGATAGTTTGTTTGTTTGTCTGTGCTTGTCAATCGCCTATAGGTCACAATTTGAAACCGATCTTCACAAAACTTCACTAAATGGTAAAGCTGGTCAAAAGCAAGAAGCCAATTGATTTTGAGATCAAAAGGTCAAAAGCTCAACATAGGCCAAAAGTCAACAACTTTGTCAAAATCCTATCATCAATTTTCATCCGATTGACTTGAAATTTGAAGTTGATTTGCAAATGAGGTCAGCAAATTCAACCACCAATTATTTTTGAGGTCAACATCGACCAAAAGGTCAACACAGGCCAAATTTCTGAAATTGTCAGTTTTCCTCCGATTTACTTGAAATTAGAACAGGGTTTGCATGTCATGTCACTGAATTAAACCATCCATTAGTTTTGAGATCAACATAGGCCAAAAGGTCAACATAGGCCAAAGGTCAACACCTTGGGTGGAATTTCTAAAATCCTCAATTTTCATCCAATTGACTTGAAATTTGAAGAGGATTTGCACATCAGGTCACTGAATTCAACCACCAATTATTTTTAAAGTCAAATTCGTTTCAGGGATTTCCCAAATATCGTGCTCTGCATGTCATCTTTCTTATTTTTTGGTTTGTTTGTTTGTTTGACCTCTTATGCACTTCTGAACTGCTGCACGGAATGATATGAAAACAGGCGGTTGTACTCAGGGTATGCCCGGAAAGGTTTGGGCAATAAAACAAATTGTAGTCCTGGGAGTTCAGAGTGGGGGGAGGACCTCAATTCTATCTATATAAGTGGGTATCGTGTAATACCACTGCTGGTGGGGTGGGTATAACAAGTCATCTTGTTCATAATCTTGAATTAACCCGCCTGAAAGGATGGGTTCTCCACTGGTATATAAAATCAACAAAAAAGTTCACCCCCCCCCCCAAAAAAAACAATTACACATCGATCCTTCTTTGAGCTATTACTGCGATTGAATGTTTTAGCATAATTCTGTGGACTCATTTATACCAAATACTGCATCATTTGGTGGTATGGCAATTCATACCTTTGTCCTATTTGCTTATGCTACTTCACTTTCACTGGGCTATGCTCAGACTTCCAGGAACTCACACGAATGCTGTACATTGAACACAAAATTGAAAAAAAAAGAAGAAGAAAAAAAAAGATTAATTAATCAAAACATATTATCCCAATGGACTTAATGTAGCTGGACATCAAGCCATTAAATTAGGATGGCAATGGGTAGATGTCTCCAGAGGCATTTCCAAGTTGGAACCCTGTTCCAAGCTTACTTCCTGTTCATTCACTTAGATTCCTGTCATAGACTTCTGCACTTTCAGCACATCCCATTATTTTAGTATGGCGTCTACTTTGGATAGACTCCATACTAAAATGGAATGTACTCAAAGAAATAAGTATACAGTTTTATGGAGTCTATTCACATAAATAAGTTGAATCTAGGTCAATATACAGGAAGTGAGCAGTTTCCAGATGTTAGATCATTAATACTGTGCCATATTTAATTGCCAGAAGTGTTTTTTCATAATGTAGTTGCATGCGATATCTCATAGAGGATTGTTTTTTCAATGGAAATTAAAATCCAAATGCTAGCTCTGAAGTGGTCATGCTCGATGGTCCAAGATGGTGAAGAGCACGTTGAACCTTCGTATTTTTTTATTATCGAGCACGATGCAAATCAACTGCACTTGGTGCAAAGTGTCGCCTCCATAATGAAACGTGGTGTGGATTTTAAAGATCCGCAATTTGGCATGAGCTGTATAGACCATATGCGATGTTTTTCTTGATGAACGAAGCAGACACATCCTCCAAGTGATGAAGCAGGAAAATGAAATGCCAAATAGCAGTACAGTGTTTCATTTGCCATCATGAATAGCTCTGCACTGCATAGAGTATGTATTCGGTCCAACAGTCAAATTTGTCCTTTATATGACCGATAAATAAGAGGCAAAGCGACTGTACTGCTTATTGTGATGACACCGAATAGGTAGGCATTGGCAATTTAAAGATGGAGTTGGTGTTAAGGGTCCTGCTGCGATTAGTGAAGGGGTTATTGCACCATTTGTATTGACATTAACTTTGTTAATTAGCAGTGAAATCAACTTTAAGCCTATTTAATTTGCAGCATTGTTATACTGGTTTCTTAATTTTATTTTATAGCATTGGCTGTATTATTTTATGAACATTTTCTTTCATATGATGAAACATGAATACACTGTATAATGTGTACAAATGCGGTGAGGATTTTGGTCTGTGGTCAACCTCCATCCATCTCCCCACCCCCAAATGCTCAATAAATTCTCATTCCATTCCCTCTCTGGACTATCTTCTCCCAAACTTCTTTTAGTTCTCTCCACCCCCTACACTCCCCTATCATCCTTCATCTCTCATGCCATCCTCCCTTCTCTTCATTTTCCCAATTTTAATCCTTCCTCTCTATTCCCACCATGCACATGTAAGTAATAGATTGATCCTTTGCCACCGTATTAGGCATTATTCAATCTGTTCAAAACTTCCTATCCTATGAATGCTTTATGAGGTAGTTATACACACACACACACACACACACACACACACACACACACACACACACACACACACACACACACACACACACACACACACACACACACACACACACACACACACACACACACACACACGATGGCAGTGTGACAAGGATGCTTCGTTTCTCCCTCCCCGTCTTCCTTGACGATTCCACTACCTGTGATGATTCATGTGCTTCCATTCCAAAGAGGAAAGATGTCAAGACCTCAATATGTAGCGGAGGTAGCAAAGAAGGAGACGACAATGGAATTGAGAGGTTGAAAAGCACGAGATGATGCAACAGGGAGAGGAGGCCCGCACCAAACCACCAACATTGGAACAGCACGGTGCACTCACAAAATGGAGACGTCCAGTGCTCGAATATATGTCGCTGCATGGAGCAGAAATTGAGAGAGGTGCGCATGGCTCGTAGCAACAGGATATGCAGCCCCGAGTAAAGCGGCGAGGCTACCATCTTAGTCAGGATGAAGATCGGTCCATGTGGCGGCACCCGGAGGAGAAAGAAAGTGAGCGCAAGTGGGACCATTGTGGCAGAGATAAGGCATGGTGCGAACAGCCGAGGGAGCTCCAGGGAGGCTTCAAGTGGGTCTTCGGAGATCATGAGGAATGGGGACATCACAGCTGTGGAGTTGGAGAGATGTCACCGCACGGAGCCAAAGCATACATGACTTGTATAATAGCAGGAGATGCGGCCCGGAGTGAGGCGGCCAGGTCTAACATCTCGGTTGGGACATTGAAGGGTCAGTGTGGCAGCACCTGGAGCAGGGAGAAAGCAAGCACAAGTGGGACCATCATGGTGGAGATACCACATGGTGTGAACAGCCGAGGGAGCTCCCAGAGCCCTCGAGTGGCGCAATGAAAGCCCCATATGCACTACCGGATTTAGGGGTGGCCAGGTGGGGCCATGGCCCCAGGGCCCCCCACAATTTCGATGACATTGAAAATCGCTTGAAAATGTGCTTCCAAAGTTTTATTGTCGGTGAATGAAGATTGTAAACGCTTTGTAAGGATATCTTTTCAAAATTGTCTGTCATTGTGAGGGTCCTTTTCAAGCTTTGGCTTTTTCTATCCGTTTCACGGTCCACAGAACGGATCCAACATGGTCAAAAATTCCCGGGACAAGCCTCGGGTATTGGGGCACGCATTCGGATCTTTCTTTGGATCGATCATCGATGCTTCGGATAGTTGAGCGTGACCAACTAACTACGGCATTGCCCACCAGAGCCCAGCAAGCACAGACGGAATACAGAGGTCCAGCCAGAGGAGAAGTGAAAAGGTGAAAGTCGACGTGGTAAAACTCGGCCAGGCCAGCACAGCACACGGCCGGCAGGGGTCGTATTGTACACACTGAAACTGCGGCTGGCAGGGAACGCTGTCAGTACCCTGCTTACTGGCACACACAGCACAGTAACACGGTGTGACTTTCTATGTTTCAGGTGTATGAAACATACTTGTTGTTCGTGATTCTGGTACATCCCACGTGCACTCTGACGATATCTCGGTTACTCGGTACCTACCAGCTGCAGAAACCACAATGAGCGGCTTCGGTGACGACAGGCACAAATCCAGGGCTCCACGGAAATATGACGGTGGTGCTCAAAAGCGGAAACGTTCCAAGGAAAATGATGAAAGACACAAGGCCATCATTGACAAGACCCAGAAAATCTCAGTTTTTCACTCCTGCACAAACAGGCGATTCGCCCATGACAGAGGCTGGAACACCAACAGAGACAGAACAAGCGGATTTGGCAACGCAACCCCCGCCTCAACATTTGCCCAACATTTCAGAAGGTTCCACCGATGAAGAACATGCATCTAATCAGATGAAGAAGCGTGAGATATACTGACTAATCGTGGACCTGGCTTTACCAATGACATTGGATGTTGGCCTCCTGAGCGACCGTCGTCAGATATGATCGACTACTGGGCATCACAATATTTGGAGCCCCTGCAGAATTCGATTGGTCCCTTTGATTCATCCATACAGTTCGTTGAAGGTAGGAAACGCTGCTGCTCCAAGAATCTTTTTTACTGTAGACTACAAAACGGAGAGTCCGTGAAAAGGTCCTGGCTTTGCTTCTCCACATCAACCGGAAAACTGTACTGCATCGCTAACAAGCTCTTTGGAGGTGCTACTGCCCTGGGCGGGGAAGGATTCAACGACTGTAAGCATGGCAGTCGTTCTATCGAGGTGCATGAGCGTTCGCATGTGCATTGTGCGAATATCATCCGCTTGTCAGACAGAGCAACATCCGCAGGTTCTGTAGACACTGAACTCGTCAAACAGGTGAGTGAGATTGCGTCCTATTGGAGGGAGGTGCTGAAACGAAGTGGGAGCGTGCTATCATTTCTCGCTGAGCGTGGTCTGGCGTTCCGTGGATCGGATGAAATTGTTGGGTCATGGACGAATGGTAACTACCTTGGTTTAATGGAATTACTTGCGGAATACGATCCATTTTTGGCGCAGCACATTCAGAAATATGCCAACCAAGGTAGTGGCTACATCAACTACTTATCATCTACGACATGTGAAGAGTTAGTCTCCATCATCGGAAAATCTGTTCTGGATAACATCGTCGCTTGTGTGAAAGTGGCAAAATACTTCTCTGTGTCAGTCGATTCTACTCCTGACAGAAGCCACATCGACCAGCTCACAGTTATTCTACAATACTTCGAGAACGAGGCTCCAGTGGAGCGTTTCATGACCTTTCTGAGCAACACAGGACACACTGGACTCCAGCAAGCGACGGCATTACTGGATTTTTTGAAAGCCACTGGATTGGACATCGCTAACTGCTGAGGACAATCTTACGATAACGCATCTAATATGAGTGGCCGATACAACGGGATGCAGGGAATGATCCAACAGGAGAACCCTCTCGCAATATTTGTGCCATGCGTGACGCACTCACTGAATTTAGTTGGTCAGTCGGCCGTGGGATGCTGTAGACCTGCAGCAGCATTCTTTGAATTCGTGGAACAAGTGTATGTATTTTTTACAGCTTCCACGTCGTACTACGCCAGATTATTTGACGCCCTGAAAGCCAAAGGTCTGCAAGTACCAAAGCGCCTCAGCGACACTCGCTGGTCGGCTCATTCTGATGCAACCCGAGCTCTTGTAGACGGTTACAGTGAAATCATGGATGTCCTCGATGAAATCGCAAACGATGAACAACTGAATAGTGAAACGAGAAACACCGCCGAGACACTTCACCAAACTATGTGCACGCTCGAGATAGGGTTCTATGCTGGTTTCTGGTCTACTGTCCTTGGTAGATTTGATCGTACAAGTAAAACCCTTTCGTTGCAAGCTACCGATCTCAACACAGCCGTGCAGCTCCTCAAGTCACTGGCGAGCTTCGTGCAGTCATTACGCGATCAGATTGATACATTCGTTGTTGACGGAATGGAACGCTCGGGTACGGAGGAATTCACTCGCGGATCGCGTAGACGAAAGCGTGATGTCCGCCTCGCTCCCTTGGACTACGGACACACACCAGAAGTAGAACTAGACGCCAAGGAGTCCTTTCGCATCAGTGGATACGATGCAGTGATCGACGTACTGCTATCGCAGTTGGAAAACCATACAAACGCTTACAGCGAGATGAGCGACAGATTTGGATTCCTGCGTGCTCTTGTTCAACTCCAAGTGGAGCAGATTCGAGAGTCATGCTCGAAGCTCGTCGAGCTGTATCGGAAAGATCTATCACCTGATCTCACAGAAGAAATGGTTCAGTTCCAAGCCATGATGAAGGAGAGGAGTCAGAGCCAGACTCGGGCCGTACTGAACTCGAGATGTACAGTTTTCTCATCGAGCGAAAACTCACCGACACTTTCCCAAACGTGGAAGTGCTGCTTCGGATTTACCTCTCAATGATGGTGTCAAACTGCTCCGGGGAGCGCTCGTTTTCGAAACTCAAGCTTATCAAGAACCATCTTTGCTCCACGATGGGGCAGCAGAGACTGGTCAATCTGACCACCATTTCAACCGAATCCGATGTGCTCAATTCCATGCAGGTTGACAGTATCATATCCGAGTTCGCTGCCGCGAAGTCGCGCAGGAAGCTTGTCCATTAATTAAGGCACCGTGTGTATGTTCATTGATGTGGATGACACTGCCGTATATTGGCACTCGCTAGAATTCGGCTATTAATCACCATTTCGGATTTCTCTTTCCCAGAGGGTTTTTAGAAGTTAGAAGATTTTTAGTCGAAGTTCGTAGTATGATTAATGACAGTGCGTCGTTTGTTATTTCTTGTATTGGTCCATCTCTATCTCTTACTCTTGCAGCAACAGCATTTTTGTGATTTGATTTTAGAATGAGCTCAGAGATAAGTCATCAGCTCTTAGATAAGTCACCAGCCACATCAATAACAATCCGTCCATCTTGTTATATTGTCAGATTTAATTGTAATTTGTGAACATGTATGCCAAATCATTCCTGATCAGGATCTGCCAAATCTATAGATATAAGTTCAGTTGTTGATGAAAAAACAGTTATAATTTAAGTTGTTGATTAATCTCCAAATTTGGGGGCCCCCCACAATTATTGTGCCCACGCCCCCCCCCCCACATGGTAAATCCGGCCCTGCCCATATGTGATGCACAATGGAGCGGGTGTGTTGTAGAGCATTATAAAACAAACTCCAAACAAAGGGTCGCAGCTCCCCAACAGAGATAGCTCTGTGAAGTCTGTGCAGACACACCAGGCAGCCGGGGTGTGTCCTGCTACGATAAACGTCAATACCTTCCCCAAAAAGAGGCAGAGCCCTGCATCAAAGTGCAAAGCAAGGACAATTCTGCCTGTTTCAAAGGAAAGACCGAAGCAGGATAGCAAAGAAAAACACAATGAAAGCTGGAATGCTGAGGGGAGGGAAGACGTCCTCCCATGCAGAATGTGCTCTGCATCTGAAGCGAGGGGGGTGGGCAGTGGTAGAGACCGATTCATGGAACTTCTGACTAAAGCAATTTGATGCTCTCTATGTTCACTATGCTTGAGCATTCAATGAACATATCTAAGGGGATCAGGAAATTGATGAATGGCTCACAGAAGGTAACACCTTCCTCATCCCAAAATCTGAAGAAACCCAACTACTTCACAAATACCAGCCAATAACCTGTCCAACAACAACATACAAACTTCTGACAGGAATCATCACAGAAAAATGTATCACCACCTTACACAACAAGCAGGTCGAGAGGCAGAACAGAAGGGGTGCAAGGGAGGATGTTGTGGAACAATAGACCACTTACTACGAAACAAGACCACACTCGAAAATTGTAATACAAGAAGAACCAAACTGTCCACAGCCTGGATAGACCATAAAAAAAGCTTTTGCCAGCGTCCCACATTCATGGATGATGAAGTGCATGCAAATGTACAAAATAAATCCACCAATAATCAATCTGATTGAAAAAGTCATGTCTCGATGGAATACCACAATGTACTCAGAAGGAAAGATCGGAATACCAGGAGTGAAGATACGACGTGGGATCTTCCAATGAGAAAGCCTCCCCCCACACCCTCTCTGGATCCATGAAGTAACCTCATTGATGAGCAAGGACACTGATACACCCAAAGAACCAATAAAATAACGTCCAAAGAAACAAGAAAGGTGACACATCTACTTTACATGATGATTTAAAACTCTGCACCAAACGATGAAAAATAGGCAGAACAACTGAAATTAGTGAAACGGTACTCTGACGGCATCCAAATGGAATTTGGCCTCGATAAGTGTGCAAAGTGCACATTTGTACAAGGTAGACCAACAAAAATGCACAACATAAAAAATTTACCCAAATACAACAATACAGGAGCGAGACAACGAACGAAGGATCTTTACAAATTCCTTGGAGTACAAAAGGGCCACCAAATATGTCATAAAAAAAATCCATAAAACAATTACCAAACAATACCTGTGCAGAACTTGGCTGATCCTGAAAAGACACCTCTCCTCAAGGAACAAAATCAAAGCCACAAACCTACTTGCAGTACCAGTGTTCCAATACAGCTGCGGAAATGGTAAACTCGCCACAAGCGGAAATCACAAAACCTGACATCAGAACAAGGAAACTCCTCACTATCCACAAAAATCGATGTATCCCGAGAATGCACCTGCCGAGGAAAGGAGGTGGCATTTAATGGACCTCAATCAAGTGCACAGAGCGACGACTGTAGGATTAGAGTACGTGAAAAGTTCAACAGATGACCAAATACAATTTGTACACAAGCATGAACACAAATCAGAAAAGGTATCTCACTCACCTTGTAAAAAAAAAACTTCCAAAAACAGGTACGAACAGAAGATGTCACGCACCGAAACGAAACAGCAACAAATACAGCCCCAACGATTGCAAAAGAGATGAAAGAAAAGTATAAGATGAAATATCAACAGATAGAAAGTGGAGGATAAAATACCTATTTTGGAGGGGTAAACCCCCCAACCCCCAACTTCGACCCCCTTCATGAGCACAGATTTTGATGTGGTTGATAAAATTTGGTACATCACAGGTGATGAAGGTTGTAGTCAAGTGTCATCAAAATTGTGTAGTTTTGGTGAAAAAAGCATATACATATTTTGGGAGGTAACCTCCCCCCCCCCCCTATATCCCCTTAGACCCCGATTTTTCTTATATCATGACCAAACTTTGGTACATCACGTATCAGGAGCAACAGTCACTCTGTGTATTAGCTCTTAAACGAGCCTCGACATGGTATACAAAAAAAACAAAAACTTGTGAACCATTGATGGGATTTTGAACACACTTGGTACAACTATGTATAAACCTCTGTCAGTGTGTCCATCCATGATAGATTACTTGTTGGTCAAAGGTCACATTAAAACTCCTGTTAAAGTGACACCATTGGCGATGAAATTTGAACTAAGCCAAGTACATGTACCATGATACATAAGTACTGATTCGATTTTGAGGTCAAATGGTCTTGAAGTTTTCGGTCAATGTTGGAGTAAGCAATGACTAATGTGGGTGGAGGCATAATCGGTAAATGTCACGATGGCAAATTATGTCTAGTCCATCATGCCTTGGACAACTAAAGAAAAATCATTTTCAGTCAAAATCTACGTGAGAACAAAATCCTTCAAGAAGACTCAAACCAAGTTCAGGGTTAGATGCTTCAGGACATCTACTTAGGAAGGCCACAATCCATAGTTAATCTCAAAACAGCAATAACTGACAAAATCATTTCAATCATTGCAGCCGAATGTGTCAAAGTAAGTAATAAACAATTTTTCCATCAAAAGCAAGTGTGCCTGCAGCGTAGAGGCCGACATATGGTGCATGTGCCCTAACATCAATCAAATAAATGACATTAGAGATATCCATCTGAAACTTTCCATGGTGATGAGGACTCATGTGAAGCAAATGTGTACCAAAGAATGTGTCAATTAAAATTAAAATAAAGGTTTATTAAAATGTAGGAGTCATATTTTTTGTGGTCACCCTGTACTTTCTCGGTAGGTGAGAAAGCTAAAATTTTGCACACTGATGTAACTTGAAGTCACGATTACAGGAAAAAAAGAAAATCACAAAACAGTCCATAAATGTCTATGAACAAAAATATCTGAAAACACAAGTCAGCAGTTGGAGCTTGGCTCCTGCACATGGAGGGTCATGTGACCAAAGACAATGGCATGCCACATGATCTTGCATGGGCACGATCACTCACTCATTGGTGTTCCTCGGTTTTATGGCGTATGATTCTCGTAGCGTCTGTCGATTTTTGTTGTTTAAGGACGGTGTATAGTGGTAGGAAGTTGTAAACCTTTATCGTTTACAGACAGTGGATAGTGGTAAGTGTTACAGTTCATACCAGTGTTGCATGTTGCATTTTAAGTGTTGCATGTTTACACATACACTGCTCATGAGCGGCGCCGAGGAAGAGGAAAGGAGACACTCAGACGGGCGAGACGCACTTGGACCCCTCCCCCACCCCCACCCTCCCAGAACAATCAGTGGAAGAGGCACAAAACGGAATTTGATCTCTGCAGTGGAATTTAGGCATTTCTGGAAACAGAAAATCACTGGCTCTATAATGTACAGGGTTTTAACATCCTGCTGCATGGTCAGGTCAATTATGCTTTTCAGCAGCATTTGTCTACTCAGTAAGGCAAGCCTTCTTCATCTTCTATCGAAAGCAAGCAAAACAAGAGCGAAGTCGATGAATCTCCATCACAAACCATACGCTCCCACTGAAAGCAAGGTTGAAAGACGACAAAAATGTTCCACTAGGAATGACCCAATATCACATTTTCAGTTAAAAATATATGTATTGTTTTGACACCTGTGACCAAAACCCCCACCCCCTGGGGCATGAACTGGATGTCAAATTCAAAAACTTTGTTACATATGTCATGCATACTCCAATGTTGATTGCATGTACAATGTTTCTTTTAAAAATGATTTAAAATGTGCCCGTAATTGCATTTTTTGGTATTTACCATTTTGACCCAACCTCAGGGCCTCAGGGGAAAGGTCCAAAAATGATACTGCTCTCACACCTTCTTGCCATGTGGTGATCATAACTACCAAGTTTGGTGAACAACCGTTTGGACTTTAGAAGATAGCAAGACAAATGGACAGACACAGACAGACAGATGGAGGTGATAATATCCCATCGTTGTTTTGTTTTTTTTAAGCATGAGGATCCTTAAAATAATGTCAAAAATAAATGGTGTTAACTTAACATGACAAAACCTCAAATTGGCTCTGTTGTTAACAACATGCAATGTAGGAACAGCTATCATCACTGTTTGTTTTCCACTTTGGTTTCTAAGTTCCAGATCCACTGCTTAAGCTTTGTCTTCAATTTAGAATCACAAACTCCACCTCTTACAATTGCCTCGCAACAATTAGAATATAAACAATAGTTGTATTATATAACTTTTGACTTATTGACATTAAAAATTACTAAAGCTGTAAACGGCTCATTCTGATCACCCATTGTTGAAGTAATTGCAGCCCATAATTTTCCATTTTAAAAACTGCCATTTCTGTTTCTAAAAAACCTAAATTGCATTTCATGTTATCGATGGAAAAAAGTAGCATTGATTTGTACACATGCATTGAAATTTTGTTTTCTTCAAGTCTCCGACCCTGCAATCCTCACGGCACCACTGGATAGTGTATTTTGCCACCAAGGGGATGCGGAAATGCAGGCAAAATAAAATAAAAATAATGTTCCAGCGACTTTGTCGCAGAGATGTGGAAGATATTGCAAACAGTAGGTGGGAAAAATGTAAAAACCGGATCCGTGGGACATGGCACTCAAAACGAAATTAAGATTTATTAGAAACACCCGCTCCCTATGGGAGTTCCAAGCAGGGGCATTTCTAAGATGGAGGTGGCCTTCCCAACTTAGTAGAACTTTTCCATGCACATTGCACACCAAGAGTCCAACCACTTTTCAACTTGCTTCGTCTAGCAGCTTTGGAGTGCATAATATACAAAGTACATATGTAAATTGGCCAAGTAGTTATTGATTCTACTACGTTTTCATACAGAAATGATATTATAATACTATAAACTGCTGGGACTTGTAATACACTCTGCCACTGGGAGTGATGCTACATGATACACATTTACATTGACAATTTACATTGACCCCACCCTCCACCCCCCCCCCCTTTCACAATCCGCTGAATTGCTATATGTAAAAGTTATATGGATGTGTGAGAATTATGTGTCATATGATCTTCCACATATCACCAAGTATGAGGAGCATTATGAAATTAAGTGGTGCAACTCAAAAGTAGAAAATAATTGAGGAGATTGTTAAGGCAAAAGTTTCAAATTATTGTGAAAGACAACATGAGAAAGCTCAGTTTAATTATTGTATAAAATATTTTTTAAAACGTCAAAGCTAAGTTTTATTAATCGATTTATTAAATACAGTACTGGATCGGGAATTGACTTTCTGATCCTCCTTTTCCTGTGTATATAATTAGCTGTACAAGGATGGAGTAATTCACATCACCAAAGATGTAAACAGAAGGCTCGAAGTGACCTCACAACAAGGTCCAATATGCAACCATGAGCTAAAAATAACGACTGGTGCAATGACCATGGAAAGGAACCATCACTGCGTATTTAACCGATGTTGGTTCAGCTACATTAAACAGACAGGAAAAGAAACTGTAATAGTATGATAACAAGAAGAATGCTAAAGAAGAAAAAAACCAAACATGATGGCAACTGACAACTATCGATAAAATCATCAACCTTTCCATGTTTAATAGAAACACTTTTGTATTGTTCTTTTCTTTTTTTTTCAAAAATAATTTTCATTAAATGGAATGTGAACGACTTTGTGACATCAAGCTTCTCCATAAACCCAAGAGATAATGGAAGATAATAGAGCACCACTTTGCATTACACGACATATGCAAATGCTCTTAACAAATCACATCGCTGTTGCACCATTTCAACGGACGATACAAACATCTCTTGTTAAAAAAATAATGTATGCAATTAAAATTTAGTGTTGTGACATCTCGCATTGTTTTAATTCCATAACCCTTTCTTCTTTTTTTTTCTCCAATCTCATTGCTTGGTTTAAGAACCCTCAATTGAGCATTTGCTAAATGTAATGCCTGAATATGATGACCAAAGTTACAAGTAAATATTGTGATAAAATGGTTAATTTACAAGAAATGACAAAGTAAAAATAAATAAGGATATGGTATTTTATGGCATTTGATTAAAGCCGCACATAGCATTCAAAGGTTCAAAGGGCAATCAAAGAGGTGAGTGCAGTTTCAAAAGCGAGAGGAGGACACATGAATTCAAAGTGCATGTGGAGTACTGAACACAGTTTTGAAAGGCACATGGAGCAGCACGTGTGGTTTTGAAGGGCACACCTCGCCTAGTACCTGAGCATGTAAGGCAGCTGCAGTAGCCGCAGCAGCCGGTGCGGCGTATGTGAAGGCGGCGTGTGGCAGTGCCGGGGCCAGCTCGGCTGTGTATAACGGGTAAGGTACCCAGGCCTCGGTTGGTGCTGGGATCAAAGTTGCTCCTGAAAGGTCATCTGCTGGTCAAATGTGAAGAGGATAACAAAACAGAGGCGATCACATATGCATGTAGCACATGATCGATATCCATTTCACGCTTCAATTGGACAAGAGATATATTGAATGCACTGTTTGCCAATTACACATGTTTCTGAGTTCACACACAAGTCAAGAGATCAATAACAAGATATAGCAATTATTAAAATTCAATATTGTGTGCTCAGCAAAAGTCAACATTTTGCCACAAATCGGACTTGAAATTTTGGTAATAATTTAAGGTCTTATTGAGGTACATATCAAAAGTTTTCCAGACAATCACATTCTAACCCAATACTGTACATGCCTAAAAAGAAATGCCCAAAATACTGAAGGACATTTTGAGTTGATCTCATATGAATACATTGCTGTAATTGCTTTATTCCGGAAACCCGTGAACATCGTTGTATAGAAAGAGGAGGAAATACGAGTGAAGCTGAGGTGTTCAGAAAAATCCTAAATGCTTTTGGCAACAGCTTGATGCAACGATGAATGGAAACAAGATGTATCGGTATGAAGCTTTTCAAACTTCTGTCATGTCCAGTAAAAAGTAAACAAATAAATAAAGATGTGGTGTATATCCAGTATCGTCTATTATCAAGGTTAAGTATTTCAGCAACACTGTTAGACATACGCATACGTACACTCGTGGGATGAGGTGCAGCCTGTTTCTGCACCTGACATTGCAATGCCGAATTATCGGATTAACCCATCCAAAAAATGCCCAAGGTTGGTCAAGAAAGGTCACTACAAGGAGGCTTCAGCATGCAACAAACCCATATTAAATGTGCAGGAATGCATTTCACATTAGTAATCATTGATGGAACCGCAAAGATGTTTCGACCCTCTAGAATAAGAATAAGACACTTAAAGGTAGTTGGAATATCGTTTCTGATATGTTTACAGAATCGACTGCAAGGTGGGTTATTCGTGTTCTGCTACATATTAGATTGCAAGTAACTGTATATTAACCTGCAGAAGCTTAGTTATACAAACAAAGTTATCCATCACATATATTTATATGTATATATATACATATATTTATATGTATGTATATATATATATATATATATATATATATATATATATATATATATATATATATATATATATATATATATATATATATATATATATATATATATATATATATATATATATATATATATATATGTATATATATATGTATATATATATATATATATATATATATATATATACATGTATATATATATATATATGTATATATATACATGTATATATATATATATATATATATATATATATATATATATATATATATATATATATGTATATATATATATATATATATATATATATATATATATATATGTATATATATATATATATATGTATATATATATATATGTATATATGTATATATGTATATATATATATATATATATATATATATATATATGTATATGTGTATATGTGTATATGTATATGTGTATATGTATATATATATATATATATATATATGTATATATGTATATATATATATATATATATATATATATATATATATATATATATATATATATATGTATATATGTATATATGAATATATGTATATATATATATATATATGTATATATATATATATATACATATATATATATATATATATATATATATATATATATATATATATATATATATATATATATATATATACATATATGCGGGTTATGTTTACACATTGTAAGCAATAATAAACCGTGCTTCTCCATTGTTTCTGGTCGCTCACCTGCATTATTTTTTTTCATTTTTCCACCATTTATTTATATTTTTATTTATGGATACTTTCTGACAGTTCTGTGATTTTTTCCCAGTGTATCGGCTTAGATGTCTGTTGGCACGTGATATTTCAGATTTCTACCTCACCGGGAAGGTACTGAACATTAATATCAGTTCGTCAGTGAGTGAGTGAATCAGTCAGTATGAGGAACACATATATACGAGCGGGGTAGGCTTACTAGCAGAGTATGCTTACACATTGTAAGCAATAATGAACTGTGCTTCCCCTTTGTCTTGGGTCGCTCACCTACATTTGTTTTTTCCCATTTATTTATTTTCACTTACTTATATTTTCATTTACGGGTGCTTTCCGATGGTTCTGAATTTTCCCAGTGTATCCCTTCGATATCCATCAACACACAAAATTACCGTGCTTTCCCATTATCCCAGGTCGCTCAACTGCATTTTTTCTTTTGTTTCATTTATTTATATTTTCATTTATGGATGCTTTCTGATCGTTCTGTGATTTTTTTCCCCGGTGTACCTGTTTCGATGTCTGTCGGCACGTGGAATTTCAGCTTTCCATGTCACCCGGAAGGTACCAAACTATAATATCAGTCAGTCAGTCAGTGGTTAGAATGAGCTTCATATATTGGATATACTGTGCACATATGAACGGTGTCCACCATAAGTATTGGAACAGTGAAGTCAAATTTGTTATTATTGCAATATACTCAAGAAATTTGGATTTGAGATCAAAAGATGAATATGAGGCAAGAGTGCAGAAAGTCAGTTTTTATTTCTTGGTATTTCTTTGGACGCATACAAGACCTGTCGCTTCACTGACAGGAATAGCAATATTTGCTGTGATGGCTAATCGATGGGGGCAATGACAAAAAGGATTCCTGGGAGTTCCTGCCATCCGTGCGGGGATAACCAGCATCGCAAGTTGGCATTTTCAGTTTCGCCATGTGCGCCCATGTGCCCATGCACAACCCGTCCTTTTTTTCTCTTTCTTTCTTTCTTTTTATTTTTGCATTATAAACCATCCTCGAAGTTCCCTGAGTCCACCGTAATTTGATTCATTGAAATCCGTTTATCCATTCTCAAGTTATAACATGATAAACAAACAAACAGACAGACAGACACAGACAGACAGACAGACAGATGGACACAGCTCATTCCTAATCATGGAGTACAGTCATACTCAATATAGAGGGATGATACAAGAAAAAAAATAGTCACCCATTCAAATGTGTACATAATCATACACTCATGAACTCCAAAAGAGTGAAAACATCAGTATTTGAAAGCCATAACATTTATTCTCGAGCATTTTCTGAACTACCAAGACTTAAAAAGATGTCAAAATACATAACGAAAGTACCACATCGGGAGATCGCTAAAACACCAACTTGTTCTTCTTCTTCTTCTTCTTCTTCTTCTTCTTCTTCTTCTCATTGCTCCCCTCCAAACACAATGTAAAACTGTAGCTCCTGAAGCCATGATGGTGATTACAATGTGAGGAAGTTACTTTCTCTTTGGGCTAGTGCATGCACCCCAAAATTTCAAACTATATAAAGCATTAATCATTTTATTATAAAAAGAAATCAAACATAAATGTGGACTCAACCAAACCAGTCCAGGATCGTGAGCAGGGAGGGGGGGGGGGGAATAGACACTAGACAGATCCATTCCAAAAGTGAAACATATCCAAGATAGGTCAGGTCAGGTATGGGAGCATGTGCTGGAGCAGCTCGTTGCTGCATCCACTTTCCACCAGTACTCCAGGGGCCTCTGTTTAGCCACCCCCCAGGTAGATTGCTGGCCCATCCCCCTCTCCTTGAGATGCTGATCAACCTGCTGCAACCACGAGGCATGTGGTCAGCCAATTGGCCTCCTTCACTCACGAGGCTCCCTCACTGAGAGAATCTGGTGAGCAGAATCAGCGTCAGGAAAACGAGGCACATGTCCATACAGCCACAGCTGACGCTCACGGACCATGCAGGTAACAAATCTCATTTGAGTCTCTCTAAGCAACCGCTAATTGGACATAAAGTCCGACCAGCGATACGCAAGGATTCTCCGAAGAGACCTGGCACCAAAGGAATTAAGTCGCCATCTCAGATCCCTGGTCAGAGTCTCAGTATCACATTTGTAAAGCAAGACTGGAAGCACCAATGACCTGAAGACTCTGACTTTCATCCTCCTGCACAGGTACCAGCAGCGCCACACTCCATTATCCAGTGAATCCATAACTCCCTTGGCCCGATCCAGACGTCTATTGACCTCTGGCTCACAGCCAGCAAACACATAAATATCACTGCCAAGGTAAGTGAATCTCTCCGTGACCTCAACATCATTGCCACAAACAGGTACAAACAAGACAGCAGCATATCCAAACCATCATCCAAATCAACTGGAACAAGTATTCAAACAATTTGACAACATATATGGATTTAACAAATAGAAACATTGAAAAATGTGGGATTGTGATGGAACAACGTCAAAAGATGTCGTGATGGGAATCCGTAAGAAGATTGTCGTGTCCTATTGTGGCATCGTAATGTGGTATCATAATCTGGTGTCATTCCTGCCTTGTTTGGTTGTTTTTACATTTTTCTCAAAATGTTTTTTTTTCGTGTGTGTGTGTGTGTGTGTGTGTGTGTGTGTGTGTGTGTGTGTGTGTGTGTGTGTGTGTGTGTGTGTTTGTGTGTGTGTGTGTGTGTGTGTGTGTGTATGTATATATATATATATATATATATATATATATATATATATATATATATATATATATATATATATATATATCTCTTCTTCTTCTTTCGGCTGCTCCCGTTAGGGGTCGCCACAGCGGATCATCCGTATGATCTGCATAGTGATTTGGCACATGTTTTACGCCGGACAGGTGTTTCTTGTTGAATTGATTGTTCACACATAAAAGAGCTGTCAATTTTGCTCAAGGTTTTAGCCTTTGCTCTTGCCTTGGGAGTCTGCCTTTGGAGTCAGTCGGCATAAACCAACATGAAAACTAGAGAACTGTCTCTGAAAGAAAAGCAAGCTAGTTGGAAACTGAAAGAGCAGAATAATTCAACTTGAACCACAGCACAAAAATTGGGCAGAGCAAATCCAACAATTTGGAATATCTTGAAAAAAAGAAAACTACAAGTGTACTTAGCAATTTACAACGGCCAGGTTGGCCAAGAAAAACAACGGCAGTTTTATAACAGAAAAATCATTAGAGCTGTGAAGAAAAACCCTAAAACAACTGTCAGTGACATCACCACCAACCTCCAGAGTGTAGGGATGAAAGAATCACAACCTACTGTTTGCAGAAAACTTCAACAGCAGAATGATAAAGGCTGCACCGCAAGATGCAGACCTCTCATCAAAATAAAAAGGCCAGATTAGAACTCACCATGAAGTACAGAGGTGAGGCAGTAGAGTTTTGGAGCAATGTTTTATGGACAGATGAGACCAATATAAACCTTTATCAAAATGATGGCAATACGAAAGTGTGGAGAAAGGAAGGAACTGCATATGATCCAAAGCATACTAATTCATCTGTGAAGCATGGTGGAAGTAGTGACATGGTGGAGGTAGGCTTACATTGCTGCCTCTAGAACCACCTCACTCATCTTTATTGATGATGTAATGAATGATAGCAGCAGGAGATTTAATTTGGAAGTGTACAGAAACATTTTGTCTGCCGACATATAAGAAAATGCCTCCAAACTCATTGGGTGGCGCTCCACCGTGCAGCAAGTCAATGACCCAAAATACACTGCCAATGCAACCATGGAGTCCATCAGGGGAAAAAAGTGCAAGGTTTTAGACTGTCCAAGTCAACCTCCTGATTTCAACCCAATTGAGCATACATTTCACTTGCTGAAGAGGAGACCAAGGTCAGAAACCCCCCAAAACAAACAAGTGAAAATGACTGCATGGCGAAGCATCTCAAAGGAAAGTACCAAAAGCTTGGTGATGTCAATGGGTCACAAGCTTGATGCTGTTATTGCATTCAAGGGATATGCAACCAAATTCTATTATATTCCTTTAATAGACTTTAAGTTAATCCATTCCAATACTTATGTTTACCTAAAATGGGGGGACAAAGCATAAAAAGTGCTATTGTTCTACAATGGTAAAACATATATGCACAAAAATACCAAGAAATAAAAACTGACCTTCTGTACTCTTGCCTCATATTCATCTTTTGATCTCAAATCCAAATTTGAGTATGCAGCAATTATAACAAATTTAACTACACTGTCCCAAAACCTATGGAGAGCACCGTGTGTTGGCATGCATATATATATATATATATATATATATATATATATATATATATATATATATATATATATATATATATATATATATATATATATATATATATATATATATATATATATATCTTCTTCTTCTTTCGGCTGCTCCCGTTCGGGGTCGCCACAGCGGATCATCCGTATGATCCGCATAGTGATTTGGCACATGTTTTACGCCGGATGCCCTTCCTGACGCAACCCTGGTCGCCTCTTACGACACAGGGATAGGATATATATATATATATATATATATATATATATATATATATATATATATATATCTATATCTATATCTATATCTATATCTATATCTATATCTATATATATATATATATATATATATATATATATATATATATATATATATATATATATATATATATATATATATATATATATATATATATATATATATATATATATATATATATATATATATATATATATATATATATATATATATATATATATATATATATATATATATGTATATCTATCTATATATATATATATATATATATATATATATATATATATATATATATATATATATATATATATATATATATATATATATATATATATATATATATATATATATATATATATATATATATATATATATATATATTCATATATATATATATATATATATATGGCCAAGCTGATATCACCCGTTGCTTCGCTGAAAAGTATATTAAAAGGGGGAGGGGAGAAAAAGAGTGGGAGGGCAGAGAGAGAGGGGCTGAGGAGCGAGATGGTAGGGAGACTGAGGAGGGGTGGGAGCGAGAAAGTAGAGGGGAGCGAGGAGGGGTGGGGGAGTGAGAAGGGGTGGGGGAAGGGAAAGCAGCATGAGGGGAAGGCAAGATAAGGCAGTATGAGGGGAGGGTCCGTCTAGACATAACCACTATCCGGACACGTCCAGAGATAACCTCTGTCCGCACATAACCACAGTCCAGACACATATGGAGAAAACCACCGTCTGGATACATCTAGAGATAACCACCATCAGGATAGTCCGGATATGTGTGGAGATGGCAAGTGTCCGAACAAAACTAACGTCCAGATATGTCTGGAGACAAGGGGGGGGAGAGAGAGAGAGAGAGAGAGAGAGAGAGAGAGAGAGAGAGAGAGAGAGAGAGAGAGAGAGAGAGAGAGAGAGAGAGAGAGAGAGATAGAGAGACAGACAGACAGAGACAGACAGAGACAGACAGACAGAGACAGACAGAGACAGACAGACAGAGACAGACAGAGACAGACAGACAGACAGAGAGAGAGAGACAGAGAGATAAAGGAGAGAGAGAGAGGAGGGAGACGGGGAGAGGGGGAAGGAGAGAGAGGAGGAGGGTAAGGGAAAGAGGGGCGGGAGAGAGAGAGAGGTGTGGGAAGAGGAAGAGAGGAAGAGGGAGAAGTGTGGGAAAAGGGTGCTGCACTGTAGAGGGGGGCGGAGTGAGGATGGGACAAAGAAAGACAGGGATAGGGGAAGGGAAGTTAGCAGAGAGAATATGTTATGCTTTATGAGCAACACACACGCACACACACACACACACACACACACACACACACACACACACACACACACACACACACACACACACACACACACACACACACACACACACACACACACACACACACACACACACACACACACACACACACACACACACAGCTCTGTAATTGAGAAAATAGGCTAATACGGTGAACGACTTCAAAATCAGGTGTTATCAAATATATTTTGCTTTGAAACTCACAAAGAGAAACCATATAACTTTTCTAAAGCACACCAGATTCATGATATAACCAAATGCTTTAGAAACAGTCATGAAGACAAAGGAAAATGTTATCACTCGTATGATATATGCTGCTGAGGATAAAAGTTAAAACCTCCACCACCCATTATCATCATAACATCTGGAATTAACTTTTGCCATCACAGCAGCCATATCCAAGCATGCAGGCATGCGCGCGCGCGCACACACGCACGCACACACGCACACACGCACACACGCACACACGCACACACGCACACACACACACACACACACACACACACACACACACACACACACACACACACACACACACACACACACACACACACACACACACCTGCAGAGAGTCCCTTTACAGATGCGAAGTTACCCATATGTACCACTTCCACATGTGCCGTCAAGGTACCTCTACCTTGTAGCAACTGCCAACTGTACATCCCGATTGGGACACAAACTGTACTGCTATCAACTGCCATAGTGTAGGGTGCTTCGCAATTGGTTTAAGCACTCAAGCAAGCACTCCAATGAAATGGTTGATAAGGAATCGCTGGCTTGGCAAGCGAGAGCAAGCTGATTGGTATTGGCAAATACCCGCAAAAAACTAAAAATCTCCGATTTCTTAACATTTTTACATTTTTACTCCAGATTTCGAATTATTTAGTCCACGTGATCCGATCCTCCAAACTCTAATTATATTTTGAGTATATACTTTAATTAGTCATTGAGAATCGATCGTGGAAAATCGCATGATTTAATGCATAAAAATTGCTCCAAGCTCCTAATTTGAAAACTAAAGCACTTAAAAAAGTGATGTATGCAGTGATTCGTAGGAATGTAAATGAGGCTTTCGATGGTATGAATGAGGAAAGTGAAAAAAAAAATTGATCGATTTATCTTTAATAAACCGTTACAGCCTGTTCCAGCTCAAGGGATTGTGGAGCAAGCTGAACAAAATGACAAATTAAGACCCCAGCGAGGGAGAGTGAGGTGACCAAGGATGCGTGTGCCTTAAGACCCCATTGATAGAGAGCAATGTGTCTGAGGAAGTGCCAGATAAAGGATATAATGAAATAAGGAAATAAATTATTGTCAGTTAAAAGCTAGATGATGTGGTATTTGTGGATAAGCATTAGTAAATACCTAGACATAAACGATTAAAATTGACGCTTACATGTTAGAAGTTAGTTTCATGTAGCACAGATTGTAATGTAAACTGCTTGATGTAATGAGAAAATGTTGACTGGAGATGGTAGTATTGTCCCGTAAACTGCTTAGTGAGATTCGGGAAGATGCTGGAACGTTCTGAGATGAAACTTCCAGTATGGATGAGAATCACATTTGCTGGAAGGCACAGGATTGTCCTGTGTTACTATATACACCCGCGAGAGGGAGGTGTAGAGAAACGGGTGACATGTGATGAGCCGTGTGTTTCGATCGTCCTCATGCTTGATTGAACTCTGATGAGTGAACGAGGTGTTAATGTCCAGAGTGGTTGTTCACGTGTGGTGCCCATTATAATCAGGTTGATTAAAACTCATTAAGATTGTCTCAGGAAAGAATTCCTTTGAGCACTTCAATCATCCTGGATGGGCCAGTGTACGAGAGAGAACAACATGACAGGACTCGATTATTCGACAGCCTCGGAGGACGAGGTGAACAATGTGAGTTGAGCCGGCAGGACAGGGACACTGGGCGGAAACATCTCAACGTGGGAATTGGAGTTGGACATTGTATGTAATAGTGAACTTCCTCCTTTGACTTTGTGTCTGTTTATTTGAAATACAAGTTTCAAAAACGTTACGCTGTTGATGTGGTCACTGTAATGTCACTCAGAAGTCACAGACCCCCAACTGACAAAGATCCATTTGATTGGTAGCTGACCTGTATGTTCGTTCATACTCGTGAGGCACAAATCTTTGATTGCAGTCGTAAGAGAACGAGCTGAGTTCGGCACCATGAACAACATACATACACCGAAGGAAAAGAAACCCCAAGGTGTATGTGTACCCCAACAATTATCATCAAATGGGGTGTTTTAATTAGCCCAAATACCCAGTTTTCACTCATGCAGCCCCTTGGAGTTCCCTTGGCATGCATGCAAAGTTTCAGGCTGCTAGATTTAATGGTTTTGGAGGTATGGGGGAGACAAACACACATATATATCTATATATATATATATATATATATATATATATATATATATATATATATATATATATATATATATATATATACACATACACACACATATATGTTGTGAGAGAGTTCAAATCCAAGAAAAAAAATCTCTTTGCCTTCAACATGTTATTGGGTTCATGACCAGTTGTGGCTCCATGCAAGATTGCTGGAATGTGAATAGACCACAGATACAGGTTAGACCTACCGGTAATGACATTTTGGTTTTTTTTGGTGTTGTTTTTCTTGTTCAGCAAGACTTGAAAGAAAAAGGCAAACTGCTAATCTAAACATATTTGCCCGCTGTGCTGCATTTGTCTTCCTATTTACATCCCACGTTGGTTTCACTGTGCCCATTTGGTTCCTCTGTGGGTATAAATGAGAGGGTGTTGTCCTTGCCAAGTTATTCTGTGGTGGGAAAAGCATTTACGAAAGTAATGCCGAGTTTGCCTTGAAAGAGTTTCCACCATTTGCCCTTTTCTGTTCACCAGGGAATGCTCTACAGCAGGCTTTTCGAATGAAGCTTCGCATCGTTAAGCTTGGATGTCACTGGCTTCTCATGCTGGACCTCAGTGTACAACTGCTTTGTCTAACCAGCACTGAGCTTTCGCATGTAAACTAAAATGAAAAATATGCATTTTTAAAGTCAAAGATATCACAAATAACTTGTCACCATTTCAGAAAAAATTGCAAAAGAAGGTGCAAAAAACATTTTCATTATATTCTTGACATTTCTCATAAACAGCAAAAATTTCAGAGAAAAATCATGTTCAAATTGGGGGAAAATATTGTGGACACCAAGGAAAACAAATGTGCAACAAGAATCACCTGTAATTATATAACCAACTATGCTAAATAAATCATTGTGGTACAAGAAATGCATGCCAGTGGAAAGGATACTAAAATGGAAAAAAAAAATTATCCAGCCCTTGGCACAACACATTAAGGCATACAAAGGAGTTTGGGGATCCACAATGAAGCACATTAATGGGTCTTTAAAATGCGCTGTTGGTTACTGAGAGAGTGCAATCGGTGAGCCACACAAGAGGTCAGCGAGGCATCTTGAAATATTATATAAAGCTCTTTCTAACCACTGGCTCACTCGCTCACTGACTCAATCACTCACTGATATAAATGTTTAACACCTTCTAGGAGGGATAGAAATCTGGAATTTTGCATACTGATGTAACTCAAAGCCAATAGCCCAGGAAAAATCTCAAAAGTCAGAAATTTTTCCACAAACGAAAATATCCGAGAGTAAAATTCAGCCGGTACAGACTCTATCTGTTCACTGCAGGTCACGTGACCCAAGACAATGGAGCATACACTGGAACTGGTTGCTAGGCAATGGTAACAAGTGCCTCTTCCACCTTTTCTCTTACAACTTTTGCAATATTTACATTAAAAATTACTATAGCTTTAAACTTTTAAATAAAGAACTCATTAAAATCACTAATTCATGATTTACTTGAGTCATTTAGCTGCTTACACAATGCAAGCACAATAGGCTTTTAAAACAGTCGAAGGAGACCGGACTTTATATATTAGAAAGGAAGCAATTACAAGTGATTCCTATGTCTATGTCGCTGATCTTTGATGTGCAAAATTGTTGATGGGTTTTTTAAAATTGCCAATTACTAAGCAATCAAAGGAAATTAGCAATTTGTTAATTACTAAGTTATCAGAGTAATGAAAGCACACTTTAAATATTGCAAACTTAGCTGGAAGGGCACTCGGTAGAGCGCATACCTCCGCCACGTAATGCCTGATCCACGAGAACATATCGGGCCTTATACATTTTTGATTTTTTTTTTGATTTTTTTATTTTTAAATATCATGGCCAGCCTCATATACAAGGGCCTGTCAATGAGTAATCTTAAAAGTCCGACATAAATTCGAGAATGTCATGTGTGAAGTTGTAGAAAACATGTTATATCTATTGGTGAGAGTCAGGTTTTGCCTGTTTTAGATCTGGCATCATTGAGCGTATGACGTCAGTAGAGCAGTTCCAAGATAGTGGCCTCCTTAGAAGCATGCACCAAGGAGGAGCAACGTTCTGTCATCCGTTTCTTGGGAAGTGAGGGTGTGAATCCCAATGAAATCCATCGCAGAATGAAAATGCAATATGGTAACTTGTTTCTCACTGCAGCAGGTGTACTTCTGGGACAGGAAGTTTAAAAGTAGTGTGTCCAGTGTGGCAGACGCTGCTCGCTCGGGCTGGCCTCACACGGCTGACACACCAGAAATGGTTGCAGGAGTTGAGCGCGTACCAAGGAAAAACTGTCACATTACGTGAGATGAAGTGGTCTCCGAATTGAACATTGGCCATGGTTCAGCACACCATATCATTCACAACGTGCTGGGGTTCCACAAAGTGTTTACAAGGTGGGAGCCGAGACAACTCACACCCAAACTGAAAGAAAGGCAAGTGGACGCATGTGAAGAACTTCTGCGACGTCATGAAACAGAAGGTGATGCTTTAGTACAGTGCATAGAGACTGGGGATGAAAGCTGGGTCTACTACTTTCAGCCAGAAATGAAGAGGGCAAGCAAAGAGTGGTGCCATTCAACTTCACCGAAACCCCAAAAATTCCGCAGACAGCCGTCCGCTAGAAAAGCGATGCTGACACTCTTATGGGATAGCTGAGGCCCACTTGTCGAGCATTACATGCCCAGAGAGACAACAGTCATCAGTGCATCACACTGCGACCTCCTTAAAAATCATCTGAAACCAGTAATCAGATCAAAATGTTGTGGACGACTCACTTCCAGTGTTTTGCTGCAGCATGACAATGTTCAGCCCCATACTGCTCACGCTACAGCTGCAACAATCGAGGCCATGCATTTTGAGAGTCTTCCTCATCCACCCAACTCACCAGACCTTGCCCATTCAGATTACCACATGTTTGAACCACTTAAAGAGGCATTTGGTGGAACCACTTTCCGATCTGACGAAGACGTCCAAGAGGCGGTGCACGTGTCCACAAGTAGCCGAAAGATTTTCTTTCTAGAGGAATCCAGGCCTTAGTAAAGCGCTGGAAAAATGCATTGAACGCAATGGAGATTATGTTGAAAAATAACACAGTTGTTACACACGTCACCAAGATGTCACCAAGCAGATGAAAAGCGAAGCTACCGACCTGGTTTCACACCTCTTCGGGCTCATCAGGGCAACATATCGCTGTTCCATCCACTTGGTGACTTTTGAAGCCCTTTCGCCTTATATACTGGCACTTGATGCCCCACTGACTGACTGGTGAGGCCAGATTGCATTTAGCCCCAAGAAATGCCATCTGCCACATGGATACATTGTGTTACATCCACCAGTCACAACCAGGAAGCACCATTGATGTTATTCAGTAGTCGTGGAATGTATCAAATGAGGAGGCATAACATTCGGGGTTGGAAGGCATGATGCCATCGTGATGAGGTCATCATAGTGTTGCTCCAGCATGCAGCTATATGACTGAGAAGACCATGAAATATGGATAACATCAGTGTCATGCTCATCAAAACATTGGAGACCACACTTGCTCTGTGGATGGGGGCATTGTCATCCTGGAAGATACTGCAACATTGAGTGAAGATGATCACTCTGTGCCATGAAGTACTGATTGGCATTGACATTGCCTTTTATAAGGGAACAACTGTACACAAACCATGCCAGGAAAATGTGCCCCCCAACATTACAGAACCACCATAACCCTTCACTGTTGGAACCAAGCACTCGAGATTGTAGAGTTCTTTAGGTTGGTGCCATACGTGCACTCCGTTTGTTGAGAAAATGGTGAAGGATGATTCATCTGACCATACCAAATTTCTCCACTGCTCGGTAGTCCATTGCCTGTGCTCTTTCCACCACTGAACTCACAAACGTGCATTGCCAGGTGTGATGAGCGGTTTCTGCACTGCAACCTACCGATGGTATCCCGCTCTGTGGAGTCCTCGGCAGACCGTTTTGGATGAAACTGGCTGCTTGTGCCCCAAGTTGAAATTTACAGTTAATTGATCTGCAGTTGCTCACCTGCTTTGCCCTGCACATCAAATTAATGTACAGACGTCACGATCCTGGAGTACGCGCTTCCACCCACTGTGGCCCTTGGCTGATGATGTCTTTCCCTCAGAGTTCCATACCAACATCATTTTAGACACTGTTGCTCGTGAATCATCAGCAAGTTGGGCTGTCTGTCACTGAAGCTCCTGCCAAACATGCCCCAACAATCACCACTCTTTCAAAGTCACTAAAATCTTTTCACCCTGTCATTTACCTTTGGTCATTTTCCAGCTGCTTGGAAATCAACTGACATCACATCACATCATAACATAAAAAGGTGCAAAAACGGATCCCCTAAACTACAGCCCAACTACAGCCCAAAACCCCCTAAACTACATTACATAAAAAGGCTAACAGCTTTACTGCACTTCCAATCATCAGCAAGGTCATGGAATCCATAATCGCAGTTTAACATAAAATCATTCCTTTTCTCCAACAGCCTCATCTCTTCTGGTAAAACTGCCAAAATCAAGAATCACTGCCTACCTTCACTGTTTCATTTCAATTTTCCCCACCTCTGGAACAAACTCCTACACTCTCTCCAATCTCACTCATCCCTCCAGGGCTTCAAAACAACTGTTCACCACCATCGCACATCATCCCCCATCCAAAATCTTGATCTTTTCTACCCCCGTTAATCCACTCCAAACCCACCTCTTTCAAATTCCCTGTTTTTCCTTCCTGAAAGTCCCTGTAATACTATCTTGTTTACCCCATGTTCCCCACACCATCCTTTTTCCTTCCACAGATCTCCAAAAGTCTCTGTTCCCCACTGTTTTGTGCTTCCCTTTCCCACCCCCTCGTCTCCTGTTCCCCTTGTTAAACATTCTGTGTGTTAGCTCTGATACAAGCCTTGACTTGGTGCACGCACACACAAAAAAAATATATATAATAATAAAAGGACTGGCTTCTGTCTGGCCACTCTCCCATAAGCCTACATTTGTGAAGTGCTGCAGAGATTGTTGTCCTTCTGGCAGGTTCTCTCATCTAAGCCAAGGAACCCTGTAGTTCTGTTAGAGTGGTCATTGGGTTCTTGGTCACCTCCTTGACCAAGGTCCTTCTTGCCCCATTTCTCAGTTTGATTGAACAGCCAGCTCTAGGAAGAGTCTGGGTCGTTCCATATTCTTTCCATTTCCTAATGAAGGAGCTTATGTGTTCTTGGGAACTTTCAACATTCTAGAAATTGTTTTATACCATTCCCCACATCTATGCCTCCTCACAATTCTATCTCAGAGTTCTACGGACAGTTCCTTGGACTAAAAACTGAGCACACACTCCATACACACTTTAATAACAAATGGTTAGAGATTAGAAATTTTCACACCAATCAGGGAAAATCTCTGCCTTACACGATACATATTAATCTACCAGATCACGACATAGATGATACTCAAATCTCTGCAATTGAATCAATTGCAAATCAATCACGCACAACGATACTGAGACATGAGTCTTTTTGGATACATAAACGTGTCTCCTCATCTACTATACATGGAGGAGGTGTGTGTGTGTGTGTGTGTGTGTGTGTGTGTGTGTGTGTGTGTGTGTGTGTGTGTGTGTGTGTGTGTGTGTGTGTGTGTGTGTGTGTCATACTTTTTGTGTCTATTAATTACGTAGTCTATTAATTAATTACGCACTAATTGAATGTAACTTTTGATCCTTTAGACTGCTGAGACCCTTTTGACCTTTGAAGACCCTTTAAGACCCCCAAAAACCCTGAAGACACCTGAATACCCTCAAGACCCTAAGGACCCAAAAGACCCCAAAGGCCATGAGGACCCAAAAGACAGCAAGGACCAAAAATACCAGAGGACCCAAAAGACCTGGAGGACCCAAAAGATCCTGAGGACCCAAAACATCCAGATGGCCCTGAAGACCTAAAGGTTTCCAAAAACCCAGAAGACCCAAAAGTTCACAAAGGACCCAGAAGACCCAAAAGTTCCTGAGGATACAAAAGACCCAGAAGACCTATAACATCCCAAGGACCCAAAGGACCCAGAAGACCCATAAGACCCACAGAACCCCGAAGACCCTTTAAGACTCCACTCTAAAGCCATGAGGTGTGTGTGTATGGGGGGGGGGACATGTTTGTTGTAGAGTTCCACTGGAGTTTTCTGATGTTGATTGTGACAACAAGATGATCGTAATGACCTCCTGAGTTGATTAGACAACAAAAAATCCGTTCGAATTCCCATGTTTTCAATGCACGCCATGTTAAGGTATATAAAACAGCATAATACATCCTACTATCACGACATGGCATTCTAATTATAAAGTAAATAACCACAACGATAACATCGTAACAACGCATATATTAATTAATATGAATAATATTCACAACAATAATAATAATAATAGTAGTATCATATGGCAATAATAACGAACATAATAATAATCCCTGCGCTGGCCCCAAGCACATCTGGGCTTGGTGAAAAGCAAGCAAATGCTCAAGCAGTGCAGCAGGCGGGTATGCAACAAGGCAGTGAATACCAATGAAAACTTGGTCCATCGGACCAACGGGTCCACTAGTGATATAAATGTTGACCACTAACACGTGTTCCAACTCATTCATTCCAAAGTACATCAACTCATTCACTTCACTTTTTCAGAATAAGATCCTTTTCATCCCTCACACTGAAAAATGCAAGCAGTGTGTGTATGTGTACATGTTTATACATGAATATAAACAGTATATGAATACGCACATGTGTATATTTATATATGCACGCGTGCATATGCTCTCATTGTATGTTCGCTCCTGTTGAGGAAGGTGAGAGCTGTTACGGCTGTTGTGGTCGTTACCTTTTGGTATATACAGTGCCTATAGAAAATCTACACCCCCTTTCAAAATTTTCACCTTTTGTGTTTCCTTACAGCCTGGAATGAAATTGCATTAAATCAGACTTTTTCCACTTTTATTTACACATCGTAACCCGCAACTTCCAAGTGAAAAACGAATTCTACAAATTTCAGAAAAATTGATTCAAAATACAAAACTAGAATATCTTGGTTGGATAAGTGTCCACCACCCTGAGTTCATACTTGGTTGAAGCACCTTTGACAGCTGTGAGTCTGTTGGGATAGGTCTCCATCAACTTTGCACACCTTGAGTGGGCAAGATTTTCCAATTATTCTGCACAAAACTGTTCAAGCTCAGTCAAGTTGCATTGGGAGTGTTGATGGACAGCAATCTTCAAGTCATGCCAGGGATTTTTGATTGGATTTCGGTCGAGGCTCTGACTGGGCCACTCAAGGACATTTCTCTTTTTGTTCCTTAGCCACTCTAGTGTCGCTTTGACTGTGTGCTTCGGGTCATTGTCAAGCTGAAAGGTGAACTTCCGTCCCAATTTCAGCTTTCTTGCAGAGGGCAACAGGTTTTCCTCGAGGATTTTTAGTGTATTTTGCTCCATCCATTTTCCCTTCCATCCTGACAAATGCCCCAGTCCCTACTGATGAAAAACATCCCCATCACAATGATGCTGCCACTACCTTGCTTCACAGTAGGGATCGTGTTCTTTGGGTGATGTGCTGTGTTGGGTGGGTGCCAAATGTATCGTTTTGCATTTCAATCAAAATTTTCCATCTTGGTTTCATCATACCACAAAACCTTTTGCCACATGGCTTCAGAATCTCCGGAGTGTTTTTTTGCATACCTCAAATGGGACTCAAGGTGGGCTTTTTTGAGTAATGGCTTCATTCTGGCTACCCTGGCGTACAGGCCAGACTTGTGGAGTGCTTGGGATATTGTTGTCACATGGACACGGTGACCAGTCTTTGCCATAAAGGCATGTAGCTGTTTCAAAGTTGCCATTGGCCTCTTGGTAGCCTCTCTGATCAGTCTCCTCCTTGCTTGGTCAACCAGTTTGGAGGGACAGCCTGATCTAGGCAGGGTCTTGGTGGTACCATATGCCTTCCACTTCTTAATGACTGTCTCAATTGTGCTCCAAGGGATATTCAAGGCCTTTGAAATATTTTTATACCCATTCCCTGATCTATGCCTTTCCAAAACTTTATCCCGGAGGTCTTTTGAAAGAAATTTGCTGTGAAATGCATGACCCAACACTGCTTTTATTCTGCAATAATTAGAATCACGACGTTTTAACACAGGTGGAGGCCAATTAACTTGGTGTGTGATTTTGAAGGTGATTGGTTACACTTGAGTTTATTTACAATTGCTTTTCTAAGGGGGGTGGACACTTATCCAACCAAGATATTCTAGTTTTGTATTTTTAATTAATTTTTCTGCAATTTGTAGAATTTGTTTTTCACTTGGAGGTTGTGGGTTATGATGTGTAAATAAATGTGGAAAAGTCTGATTGAATGCAATTTCATTCCAGGCTACAAGACAACAAAAGGTGAAAATTTTGAAAGAGGGTGTAGACTTTCTATAGGCACTGTATATGTTATGTATCGACGAGTGGGGCACCAGTGGGAAACCGATGGGCATAGACATGTATGACATTTGGATCGCCCCTCTTCATATCTGAAGCTTTACTCAAGAGAGAGGAGAGGGCAAAAGGATTGTGTACAGGGGAGATGAGGGAGGTAGGGGGTGAGGGTTGTGAGAGGGTGTGGAGTGAGTTATTTCTGTCCTGACTTGATTTCTCCGATTTTCTCACCTTTTGCTGAAACCGAAACTTAACCCATCTTCGTGACTACAAAAAAATGAAATCAGATATCAAATTAGAGTTAAGATAACACCATGAGGGAGTCTGAATGGACTTTATGTTACAGGCCTTAATTTCACTAAAAATGCATTTTTTGTCTAAAAATGCTAATTTTCATCCAATTTCCATCCTGGTTTTCACAAAAGTCTTAAACAATCTTAGCAACCATGAAAAATGAAATCAGATATCAGATTAGAGTTACGACAAAGCTGTGAAAGAGTAAGAAAGTGCGAGCCTTACAAAATAGGCTGCACAGAGCATAACATTGTTGATAATTTAATTTTGAAGCCCCTCCCTGAATGGGGGAAGCCCCACCCTGAACTGGGTGGGAGGCTACTACCCAAATGAACAGACAGACTGACTGACCGACTGTTGGAGAAGATATATATATATATATATATATATATATATAGTTGATATAAATAGGCAGATAGATAGAAGATTGATAGGGCACCCATGGGAAACCCATGGGCGCAGACATGTATGACGTTTGGACATCTTGAGTTAGATGCTGCACATGGAGTCTTCCAAAATGGGTACTGACAATTCATCAGATCCAGAAATGATGCAATGTACACAATTTATTTACTTCACATAATATGTGAATGCATCATCTGTGAATATATGTTCATGCTCATGTGAAATACAGTTTATAAATCCCAGAAGTCTGAAATAGCTGTGTTTGGAGCAAAGCCAAATTGCAACTTCAGATATTGTCTCGGAAGTTGGAATATTTTCCATCATTACCTTGATGAAGTTGTTGTAGTCAAGCAGGTATGGCAAATAGTGGAGGTAATGGGACTTTACCCTTGGAGCAACAAAGTGCAAATCCATCTCCGTTTCCTGGTGCTTCATTTATGAAATGTTTCGCAGAACAGAACACGCATGGTAAGGTCATAGGACCACAATTATGCTCTTGGACAATATTATCAGATACTTCATCCAGATTCCTTAAAGCTGCTGTTGTAAATGTTTGCTGAGCACGCATTACCCTCCAAAGTCTTCTTAATTCGTTACTCAGCATTCTGTGCAAATCTGTGTTGAAGTTGATCATTCGTCGACCTCATTGTTTTTCTTTCTGCTTTCTGTGCAAGTCTATGATGACGTTCATAAGCTGTTTCATTCTGTTCCCCAATTCTTTCATTCATTTTGGAAATGGCTGTTCCAAATGCAACATGTCGCTTCCTCTGGTTTAACGTCCCTCCGATTTTATTTATTTATATTTTTGTAATGTTGAAGGCGACAGGCATGGACTGAATAGTCCTCATTGGGGCCAAGCCTTAAATAAAAGAACTGCATGAATAGAAAAATAAGGAAAGAGAGAATAATCCAAGAGTTTTTGAGAAAGTAAAAAAAATCTGCTTTTTGTAAAGGGGAAAGTCGTAAGTGTTTGGAAAGACATGAAAAGGTACAGAGATCCATAGTTTGGCAGTGGAGGAGAATAAACAAACATCGTAATTTCCCACCCTTGAATTGCCAATGGACACACAATAATCATGTGATGTAGTAGCTTATCGAGTATTCCTTGGTCTCGCTAATGGTGGAGGTACACAAGCAGCAAGTTCTGGCGAGCAGAAACCGAAATATTATCTATAGAAAAGAGAAAGAGAGCCGAATATGTGGTGTAATTTGAGTGGGTCGAGTTCTGAGGTCATATTGGTAGAGTGAACAAGTCAAATAACATTGGATTCAATTCCTTCCTGTGAGTATGTGGAGCTGGAACCTCCCCAGATGTGAGAGCAGTACTCGATACGAGGACAAATCAATCCTTTATATAGTTGGAGCAACTGTTCAGAGGAGAAAGATCTTCGATCTCTGAACAGGACTCCTAATTTCTTCGAGGCAGACTTTGCTATTTCAGTAATGTGTGGATTCCAGGATAAATTTGATGTTAGAGTGATACCTGGTATGTTTATTGTATCACATTGTGTAATTGCAGAGCTTTCAAAGGAGATTGGAGAGTTGAGAGGAATTTGAGAGAGAGAGAGAGAGAGAGAGAGAGAGAGAGAGAGAGAGAGAGAGAGAGAGAGAGAGAGAGAGAGAGAGAGAGAGAGAGAGAGAGAGAGAGAGAGAGAGAGAGAGAGAGAGAGAGAGAGAGAGAGAGAGAGAGAGAGAGAGAGAGAGAGAGAGAGAGAGAGAGAGAGAGATATGGGAAGAAATTGAGTTTATGAAGCATTAAACATAACTTGATTATATTTTCCCCACTGGGAGATCTTATCCAAATCTGAATTTAAAGAGATGGCTGTGATAAAAGGAGATGTAGATCGAGTGAGGGAAGACGAGGCAGATGGGAAAGAGATGGAGGAATGTAATGTTGAGTCATCAGCATACGAGTGCATTTGGTTATTTGTGGAACAAAGAAGGTCATTGATAAAAAGAATGAAGAGTGTTGGGGACAGAACGGAACCCTGTGGTACACCGCTGTTGATAGGGAAGGGGGGAGATGTTGAACCATCAACAATTACGGAGATAGAGGGGTCGGCGAGAAAGCGAGATATTAGAGAGCAGAGTGAAGGAGGAAAGCCGAAAGAGGGAAGCTCGGATATCAGACCCGGATGCCAAACTCTGTCAAAGCCTTTTGAGATATTAAGGCCGACAACAAAGGATTCCCCAAAGTCTCTCAAAGAAGACGCCCCGACATTAGTAATGTAAAAAAAGGATATCACCTGTACATCTTCCCTTGCGAAAGCCGTATTCGTGGTCAGATAGAAGACTGTGAGATTCAATGTTTGAGAAAATGGGAATTGAGAAGATATTCCAAGAATTTGGAAACAGAAGAAGTCAGAGCAATAGGATGGTTGTTAGAAGGGTTTGAATGATCACCCTTCTTTAAAATAGGCTGTACGAAGGCACGCTACCAGGTAAGAGGAAAAGTTGGGGGGTTTTTTTTCACAAAAACTAAACAAACGAGCAAGCACGGGTGCAAGTTCTGAAGCACGTTCCTTAAAGACACAGGGAGGAATGCCATCTTGCCTGTAGGCCTTGCTAATGTCCAGAGAAAGGAGTATTTATGTTTTTACTGCATGAAAAGACATTATAGGGAGGGACATAGGATTGGTGAGGGGAACATCAGAGGAAGATGGAATGTTGGAGTTATCCAGCGTGGAGTTAGAGGAGAAAAGAAAACCAAAAAGAGTTGCTTCATCGGTCGGAGAGACAGTGGTAGTATCATCGAAACGGAAAAGCGGAGGATAGGTCGAGCGACAGATGTTGTTGGAGATACTTTTAGCTAAGTACCAGAAAAATCTATTAGTGGAAGAAGATGAGAGGTTGTCACATTTCTTTTGAATAAAGAAATGCTTCCCTTTACGAATAACATGTTAGCAATGATTTCTGGCGGATATGAAAGCTGAATGCGAGTCAAAGGAAGAGTTTTTCCATATCCGATATGCGGCATCGCTTGCACGAATGGCTGCAGAGCAGGAATTATTGAACCAATAATTGGTCGGAGAGATAGACATGAATGAGAAGGGGATATAAGCCTCCATTCCTGCAACAATAACCTCAGCTATACGTTCAGCAGAGATAGAGGCATCGCCCGAGGAAAGGCAGTAGTCTTTCCAGGGAAAGTCAGAAAAGAAGTTTCGTAAACCATTTCAGCCACTCCTTGTGGTGTACATTGAAGTCTTTGAGATAGAGAAATTCTGCTTGAGGGTGTTCGGATGCAAAGCATAAGTGATGAGGGTGATGATGCCCTGGATTGAGGGTGATGATTGATGCCTCGCCCTGCTTTCCAAACACCAAGGTGGTAGTTTCTAGCTGGGTTGGGATTGCAACCTTGGCAAAGTAGCTCAAAGTTGAATGTGGAATCCTTTAAGAATCCAAACTACCCTGACAGGCCATAAAATAACAAATGCAATGTGATTGATTATTTGAAATAATACTTTACTTTTACTGTGCGTAAGATGTGTGACGTCATCATGCTTCACACAGGAGTTTTATGCTTACGTGACTCTGGGTTCAAAGAGTACCTAAGACTTGCAAGTTTTTATTGTGACTACGTCTTAAGAATGAAACATTTATTGTGATAACTGTCAGAAGAATACAGCTCAAAAGGAAAAAAAATCCATGGGAAAAAGGGCATTACACCCTTTCATCCAGCGAAAACTGAAATTACTCTTTTCATTAGTGCACAGCATACAAAAGGACATTTTTTTAAATTGAAGATATAAAATAAACTTCTTTAAAATGTATGTGTGCATAACTTCTGAAATAAGAACGAAGAAATATTGTTACGGATTTGGAAGTCTTTTGCACACAGACAGTCAGCAGCCCCCGCAGTTCAGTTATTTCGATAAGTATGTGTTTATAGTTAGGGTCCCGTCCTTCTGTCTAATGGGTTAATTTCATGTGTGCGCTGTGGGTTTATTTTTTAGTCTGGTTTTTTTTTTTGTACAACAACAACAACAACAGCAGCACCGTCACCTAACTCCACTGTCGCCATTGCGCACTTAGGTGAGGAGGCCTTAGGTGAAGAGGTAGGCGGAACTACAATCGCCTCAGATCGGGACTCCACCCAGAAGGGTGGGAGTTGCCCTGCCTACCGTGGGCCTGTCCAATGAGGGACGGCCGGCGAATCGCGTGACGCAACTGTCCAATCAGGAGGCGAGTGGCCAGGGAAGAAATCCCTCCCACCTTACGAGAGGAACGAAGAACGGTCGGGGCGATGATGCTGTCTGGGTCTGCCTCGCCTGGTGTCGTCTGATCCGTGGAAGCTCTTTCGGCCTCGATCGCCTGTCGCCTCATCATCTCTCGCCTCATCATCTCTCGCCTCGTCCGCCTTAGTGCTGGCTGGCGTCCGTCGCTCTATCCCTCGTCCTTGGTGCTTGGTGCTGCGTTGAGGCGGTGGGTTCGAGTCCCGCCACCAGACAAGCTCGACCAGATGGCACGAGGCAGCCAGGTGCAAGTGCACACGCTTGCCCTCAGCTCGCTGAAGGGCCAAATAAAGGCCGCGGCCACCATTTCTTTTGGGTGTGTGCATGTGTGTCTGTGGGCCCAGTCTATAAGTAGCAATTGTTTAAGTGCCTTGTACATTACTTGCATTCCTTCTTGATAGTCGGTTTAACTCTGCTCTTTTTGTGCTCCCCTACACCATTATAAATAAACCCCCCAATTGTTCAATGTACCAGCCCGTTGTTGTGCTTTCTATTATTGACCCAGCACGGTTCGTGCTTGAGAACCAGTAAGCCAATTGGGCTGTAACTTGTCGTTTGGACCGACGGACTTTAGTAATTCTGCTCGGTTACACCGGACCGAGGTCACTAGAGCGACCCGGTTCGACAGAGTCTGTTGAGGGTGTGACTTCCCCGGTAATTTGACGACGTGGGTACTTAGGTATATTTAAATTTGGCTATTAACCCTACCCCACGCCGTCAGAGAATTGGCGAGTACAGTCCTTACGTGACCCGTGACCTTCGGAGTTGTCCAAAGGTAATGACCTGCAATTCCGGGTGTTCGGTGGGAGACAGCTCGACTGCTCCACCTGGCGGCCATTCCTCGCCACCGACCCCCGGGCCACAACAATATCTCTTGGGAATTTTCCTTCAAATGTTCATTTAATTCACATAATATATGTGAATTACATGTCCATGCACATGTGAAATACAGTTTGTTTATACATACTGTACTTGCACACAATTCAGCCTTGAAAATTCATGCGAAAACAAAGTTTTATTTATTAGAGACCACGATTTTCTCTTCTCTGCATTATGAAGACGTACCTTCTTTGGACAGTGTATGATAGACCACTGCCACAATCGCTAACATGCATGACTGTTTTCTTTGCACAAGTTGAAATCAAAATGTACCTTTGTTTCTTTAAAAGGGAACTATGTTTTTTTTAAGGTAACAATGATGACTCTCCTTCCCGACATCGCGTCTGACCAGGTACATTCAAAATGGCTATTAGAATGCATTTTTGTCTAAAGACGCCAATATTTGTCCGATTTTCTCACCTCATGCTGAAAGTGAAACTTATACCATCTTAGTGACAACAAAAAATGAAATCAGAAGGTGAATTAGAGTTAAGATAAATCCATGAGGGAGTCTGAAAGGACTTTACATTACAGGTCTTAATTTCAACACAAATGCAATTTTGTCAAAAAACACTCATTTTCTTCGCGGTATTTTTTGGAATAGAAACATTAAACCATCTTAGCCATCTAAAACCATCTAAACCATCATTAAACCATCTAAAAAAATGAAATCAGATATCGAAGTAGAGTTAAGATAAAGCTGTGAGCGTGTAAGAAAGTGCGAGCCTTACAAAAGAGGCAACACGGAGCAAACAAAATGGTAGCAATTTGATTTTGAAGCCCCTCCCTGAATTGAGAAACCCCTCTCTGAACGGATGGACAAACAGACCGACTGGCAGAGAATACATATATATATATATATATATATACATATATATATATATATATATATATATATATATATATATATATATATTCTTTTGCTTTTGTGTAAATGTGTGTTGGCGCCGTCTGTGAAGTAAAACTGTGTAAGTGTGGCCGTGTGTACGAGTTAGTCGGTTGTATATAGTTAAGTGTTACGGTTGTGGAAATTCGCATTACACCATAAAGGGCCCTCAGGTGAGATATCTCCCATAGGTACATGTGTAGTTAGCCCAAACCCGTTGTATAGAGGGAATTTATGTGATCCATCTGGGCTGCGACGCTTTGAGTTAGTCGTTTTTCTTTCTCTATCTTTTATTTCAAACAAACAGCATCTCAACAACCACGCCATCCCCACCACAGCGCCAACCACACTACAACAATGCCACACCACCACCTTCGCCTTTACTTTCACAACTTCATCCCACATCATTGCTTCTACCGCCATTCCCGCACCAACTGTGAACACTGAATGTCGGGCTGTCTCGGGCCCGTTCGGCGATTGGTGCCGAACGCACCGAGCCGCGAGCGCGAATGGCGGCCTTTCCGAGGGGAAAATTCGGATCAGAAATGCTTCACGCCCACTTCCCGTCCGTCCAATGGGCGAACGCGAGGCGGCTTGGTCCCGCCTCCAAGCGCGCATAGGTGAAGTCCGTTTATGCAAATATGCGGATCCAGGGGGGTTCACGCCCCTTTTTGCCCGACCAATGGCTGAACAGAGGGTGGCGTGGCCCCGCCTCCAATCGCGTTTTGATCTGCATATTTGCATATCGGCTTCTCCTGAGAGCTATAAAGGTGCGAGCGGAAGGCGACTCGGGGGCTTGAGTTGAGGTCGAAGGAGAGTGTGGAACTTGAAGGAGAGTGTGTCGTCGAGGAGTTGCTTTTAGAGACAAGGAGCGTTGCTTTGGTGGAGTTGAGTCAAGTGCGCGCGGTGGAGCTGCAGGCGGCTGGTTGGGGCAGGGGAGCTCGGGTCCGAGGCCAGGAGGATGGCAGTCGGCGACAAGGCTGCGGTGTGGGGGATCGCTCGTCTCGTCGCGGGTCCCAATTCAGCCAGCCACTGCCCGCCCCCAGGGCATCACCAATTTCCCCTTCCCCCATGCTGAGATAGTGCAAAAGGGGGCCCCGTTCCTCCCCCACCCCAAAGGTGGTGCCAACAAGCATGCCAGCGGCCCCGAGTCGGGGCACAGCGGCGCGGACACTTTGTGGATTGCCCGCAAACGCATCACGAGGACGCGGGTAAACCTCCCCGGTCTCGCGGACTGAGCCGCTCCTCTAGGTCCCGCGCACATTTGGCCTACGGGCCTGTCGGCCTCCTTGTCTGTGAGGGTGGCTTCTTTCTTTTGCTTTTGTGTAAATGTGTGTTGGCGCCGTCTGTGAAGTAAAACTGTGTAAGTGTGGCCATGTGTACGCGTTAGTCGGTTGTATTATATTTGCTTTTTGTGCATAATTGCATGGCTGTAAATACGTGCTTTCCATGCTTGTCTGTGTGTGCGTGTGAATAAAATGCTTGCTTGTTGAACTGTGCCCGTTTCGCATCGTCTTTTCTCCATTTGAATCTCCATCTTGCATCACGTAAGGGGTTCGTAGCGGGTTCATCATCCCGGTAATTAATCGGAACCATCAAGGCCGACGATAACACCGCTCGGTTATCACTGTAGCACGGAAAGGACCGCTTAAGCGGTTCGTGTCCAGAGTCGGCCTGTGGCGTGGTACGATCGCCCGGTCGACCATACGCGCAGGTACTTAGGTAGATCAAATTTGGCGAGCAACCCTATCCTGCACGGGTGGGTAATTGGCACGATGAAACCCCCACCCGTGACTAGCTTCCGGCGTTGCTCCGAGAGGGTCACGACTGAATTGTCCGTCCGGTGCTCAACGTGCAGCGATTCGAGTTACGTGGCCGTTCACACGCCGGTGGGCGCGGATTCACAACAATATATATATATATATATATATATATATATATATATATATATATATATATATATATATATATATATATATATATATATATATATATATATATATATATATATATATATATATATATATATATACATATATATATATATATATATATATATATACATATATATATATATATATATATATATATATATATATATATATATATATATATATGTATATATATGTATATATATGTATATGTATATATATATATATATGTATATATATATATATATATATATATACATATACATATACATATATATATACACTAAACATATATATGATAGATATTGTACCATGATTTCATATCTACCGGAGTAGATCCTCGCCCAAGGAGAGGCAGTTGGGGTCCACCAGAGTGCTCAGTTCCTCAATACTGACCACCGGCTTGTTGTAGCAACTCTTAAGTTGCACCTTAATTCCAGGAGAATGGTACCATCCCAGCCAAGGCTGGATGTTGGCAAGATCAAGGATGAGAGGGTAGCTGAGGAGTTTGCGAACAAGCTGAGTTGAGATTTGGGGGGTCCGGGTGCTTTGGAAGATCCTGAAGAGTTGTGGAGTGCCTTCAAGACCACCATCCTTGTTGTTGCCAGTGGATGTCTTGGAACTCACCGTAGGGTGGAGAAGAATTTTTTTCTCTCAAGGGACACTGGATACCATTGACCAGAGTCACAGGGCCAGGCTGAATGGCAGAGCTGAGCTGTTCAGGGAGCTGAAGCGTAAAACTGTACGTGTGCTAAGGGTGGACAAGGAGGCCTATGTGCGAGGAATCTGTGAGGGGGTAGAGAATCACCTGTGGTCAAGTGATTCTCATCCTGCTTACAGGGGAATTCGCAAATTGCATTCATCCAAGCCCATTCCTCAGTGTACTGCAGTTGGAGCAGAGTGTGGTAGGCTCTTGACAGAGGAGTCCGAAGTGAAGGCCCGTTGGACCGGTTACTTTGAGTGGTTGTACCAGGCTGATCCACCAGCTGTCGAGTTGGACATCAGGGGTGTTACAATCACTGCTGCTGACCCTCCAATCAACTGTGGTCCATCTTCGTTTGTGGAAAAACAGACTATGGGGAAAAGCTCCAGGGATCTGTGGCATCCATGCTGAACTTCTCTAGGCTGGTGGAAATGCTGCACTCATGTCGTTGCATGCAGTTCTGTGCTCTGCCTGGAACACAGGCATCATCCCAACTCACTGGAAGAGAGGCCTTGTTGTCCCTCTCTGGAAAGGGAAGGGTGATCGCTAGGACTGCAACAACTACCGAGGGGTGATGCTGCTCTCAGTGCCGGGCAAGGTCTTTGCTCGGATAGTTCTTGAGAGGGTTCATCACCATCTGCTTGAGAACCAGCATCCAGAGCAGTCAGGCTTTACACCAGAGATCAACAATTGACTGTATCCTTGCTCTTCGGGTCCTCACCGAACGCAGACGCGAGTTTCGGGAGGGGCTGCTTGCAGCCTATGTTGATCTCTGCAAAGCGTTCGAGTCAGTGAATCGGGATGCCCTCTGGAGGAATCTTGGTCTTCGTGGGGTGCCACCAAAACTGATCAATCTGATGTCTGAACTATACTCTGGTACTGAGAGTACTGTGAGATGTGATGATACCATGCCTGTCTTACTTCCAGTTGTTAGTGGAGTTCATCAGGGGTGTGTTCTGCCCCCACACTTTTCAGCACTTGTATGGACTAGATTCTGGGGAGGATGTCAGAGAGATCAAGCTGTGGTGCATCATTTGGGAATATCAACATCTCTGATGAGGTCTTTGATTTCGCAGATGAGGCAGTCATCTTTGCGAAGGCTTTAGACATCCTTGGGGGCCCTCGAGATGCTGAATGAGGAGTCGGAGTCGCTGGAATTACGGGTTTCCTGGGTCAAAACTTAGATCCAGGCTTTCAATGATGTCGTGGATGCCGCTGTCCTGTCTGTGCCTGTTAGTGGTGAGGATGTGAGGTCGTGGAGAGATTCACTTACCTTAGCAGTGATACTCATGTCTCTGCCAGCTGTGAGTCAGAGGTCAACAGACGTCTGGGCCTGGGGAGTCATGGATTCACTGGATCATGGGGTGTGGTGCTGCAGGTACCTGTGCGGGAGGACGAAAGTCTGAGTCTTCAGGTCCTTGGTGCTTCCAGTCTTGCTCTATGGATGTGAAACTTGGACTCTGACATGGAGACTTTATTCCTTTGGTACCAGGTCTCTTCGGAGAATCCTTGGCTATCGCTGGTCGGACTATGTTCATCGAGCGGTTGCTGAGAGACATTGAAATGAGATTTGCTACCTGCATAGTTTGTGTGTCAGTTGTGGCTGTATGGACATGAGGCTCGTTTTCCTGACGCTGATCCTGCTCACCAGATTCTCTCAGCGAGGGAGTCTCATGAGTGGAGGCCAATGGGCCGAACATGTGCCTCGTGGTTGCAATATCCACGATGAGATGGCCCAATATTGCAATGAGATGGCCCAATATCCAAATCTGTTCATAATATGTTAGACTGCTCGTGTCCCAAATTTGGTGCTTTCCTCACAAAATGCACAATTGTTATGCTAAGTTGCCCCACCAAAAGTAAACTAACCAAATATATGAAACATTAAGCATTTTATTATTTTTGTTAAAATAATAATCGCATCATTTCGCATATGTGGTAATCCATATAGTGGACAGAACCAAAAGCCAAGATGGAGGAGCCGGAAGAGTAGAACGCATCATAAGCTGAATTGAATAACATAGATGGATTTAATCCATACCAAAATATTTTTTAAAAAATATTAAGCATTTTATTCCTTTAAGAAATTGCAGAAACCAGAAAAAAGTGAAAATGAGGGTGAGGATTGCAGAAACTGGGACATTTAAGAAAGGGTGGGGTGAGGAAGGTGGAGAGAGAGAGGAGGTGAGAGAGAGAGGAAGTGGGAGAGATGAGGTGAGAGAGAGGAGGTGAGAAAGAGAGGTGGTGAGAGAGAGGAGGTGAGAAAGAGAGGTGGTGAGAGAGAGAGGAGGTGAGAGAGAGAGAAGGTGAGAGAGAGTGGAGGTGAGAGAGAGAGGAGTTGAGAGAGAGTGGAGGTGAGAGAGAGAGGAGGTGAGAGAGAGGAGAGGTGAGAGAGGTGAGAGAGAGGAGGTGAGAGAGAGGAGGTAGGAGGTGAGAGATGAGGTGAGAGAGAGGAGGTGGGAGAGAGAGGAGGTGGGAGAGAGAGAGAGGGGGAGAGGGAGGGGGAGAGAGAGGGGGGAGAGAGAGAGTAAGAGAAAGTAGGTGAGAGAGAGGTAGAAAGCGAGAGAGAGAGAGAGAGAGAGAGAGAGAGAGAGAGAGAGAGAGAGAGAGAGAGAGAGAGAGAGAGAGAGAGAGAGAGAGAGAGAGAGAGAGAGAGAGAGAGAGAGAGAGAGAGAGAGATGAGAGAGATGAGGGAGAGAGATGAGGTGAGAGAGAGAGAGAGGAGGTGTGAGAGAGAGGAGGTGAGAGAGGAGGTGAGAGAGAGGAAGTGAGATAGAGAGATGGTGAGAGAGAGAGGTGGTGAGAGAGAGAGGAGGTGAGAGAGAGAGGAGGTGAGAGAGAGAGAGGAGGTGTGAGAGAGAGGAGGTGTGAGAGAGAGAGGGGGAGAGAGAGGAGGTGAGAGAGAGAGAGGAAATGAGAGAGAGAGGAGAGAGAGGAGGTGAGAGAGAGAGGTGGTGAGAGAGAGAGGAGGTGAGAGAGAGGAGGTGAGAGAGAGGAGGTGAGAGAGAGAGGAGGTGAGAGAGAGGAGGTGAGAGAGAGAGGAGGTGAGAGAGAGAGGAGGTGAGAGAGAGAGGAGGTGAGAGAGAGAGGAGGTGAGAGAGAGGAGGTGAGAGAGAGAGGAGGTGAGAGAGAGAGGAGGTGAGAGAGAGGAGGTGAGAGAGAGAGGAGGTGAGAGAGAGAGGAGGTGAGAGAGAGGAGGTGAGAGAGAGAGAGAGGAGGTAGGAGGTGAGAGAGATGAGGTGAGAGAGAGGAAGTGGGAGAGAGAAGAGGTGGGAGAGAGAGGAGGTGGGAGAGAGAGGAGGTGAGAGAGAGGTGGTGAGTGAGAGAGGAGGTGAGAGAGAGAGGAGGTGAGAGAGAGAGGAGGTGAGAGAGAGAGGTGAGAGAGAGGAGGTGAGAGAGAGGAGGTGAGAGAGAGAGAGGAGGTGAGAGAGAGGAGGTGAGAGAGAGAGAGAGAGAGAGAGAGAGGAGGTGAGAGAGAGGAGGTGAGAGAGAGGAGGTGAGAGAGAGGAGGTGAGAGAGAGAGAGAGAGGTAGGAGGTGAGAGAGATGAGGTGAGAGAGAGGAAGTGGGAGAGAGAAGAGGTGGGAGAGAGAGGAGGTGGGAGAGAGAGGAGGTGGGAGAGAGAGAGAGGTGGGAGAGAGAGAGTGAGGGAGAGAGAGAGGGGGAGAGAGAGGGGGAGAAAGAGGAGGTGAGAGAGAGAGAGAGTACGAGAAAGTAGGTGAGAGAGAGAGAGAGGTGAGAGAGAGGGAGAGAGAGAGAGGTGAGAGAGAGAGAGAGAGAGAGAGAGGGAGAGAGAGAGAGGTGAGAGAGAGGGAGAGAGATGGTGAGAGAGAGAGAGAGAGAGAGAGAGTGAGAGAGAGGGAGAGAGAGAGAGGTGAGAGAGAGAGAGAGAGAGAGAGAGAGAGAGAGAGAGAGAGAGAGAGAGAGAGAGAGAGTAAGAGAGAGAGAGAGAGAGAGAGAGAGAGAGAGAGAGAGAGAGAGAGAGAGAGAGAGAGAGAGAGAGAGAGAGAGAGAGAGAGAGAGAGAGAGAGAGAGAGAGAGAGAGAGAGAGAGAGAGAGAGAGAGAGAGAGAGAGAGAGAGACAGAGACAGAGACAGAGACAGAGACAGAGACAGAGACAGAGAGAGAGACAGAGACAGAGACAGAGACAGAGACAGAGACAGAGAGAGAGAGAGAGAGAGAGAGAGAGAGAGAGAGAGAGAGAGAGAGAGAGAGAGAGAGAAACAGAGAGAGAGAGAGAAAAGTGGTGTGGGAACAGTGCTGCACTTTATTAGGAAGGGGGAGCGAGCGAGGTTGGGACAGAGAGAAAGAGGGGTGGGGGAGAAAAAAAGAGGGGTTCAAAGGGGAGAAAAAGAGAAGAGAAAATGGAGGGAGAAAAAAGAGAGAAAGCTGAGGGGAGGGGGCGAAGAGAATGTAATGTTATGTTATGCTTTATGACCACGCAAACGCGCACACGCACACACACGCGCGCACACACACACACACACACACACACACACACACACACACACACACACACACACACACACACACACACACACACACACACACACACACACACACACACACACACACACACACACACACACACACACACACACACACACACACACACACACCTATCGGCACTTCCATATTTCATCATAGATTCGTTCCTGGAAATCATTGTTTAAATTGTAAATTGAACTTCAAAATGCCATTGACTGTTAAATGTGCTGTATTAAAGGGAGAATATGCATTCTTGAGAGAAAGAAAAATGAAATGGAAAATTTTCAGAGTTAATGAATTAAAATATTATTACAATAAAATACTGCACATCGGGATCTGGTGGTTTTCTTTTTTCCTGTGCATCACAAGGCTGCAAGTAGCATCAATGACCGACGGTGTGGCAGTGCTGTTGATACAGTGCCCCTGTAGGTTAGAATAGTAATTTGGAGTTTGGTTGGAATGCCGGGGATAGCTCCCCTACTCTTCGCAAAGGACACCACAAAGGGATCTTTAATGTCCACCAACCAATTCCGACATCTGTGACGCCCAGTTTTAACGTCCATCTGAGGGACGGCACACACATTGATTAATCACCCTGCCTGTGAAACACAGGGATGACAGTTTATAACTGGGTTTTGATTCAAACCCAGGCCAGACATCTTCGAGCGAGTGTGCATACCTCACGGCCACCCTGCCGTGGAGTGGGGATGCATTGCTTTTTATCCACTGAAAACATTTTTCAATTCACACTTGAACCCCTAGTTCGATTTACTCATTCTAATCCTCTAATTTATTTTGCCTTCAAATCTCCGGGGATTTCCCCACGGTTGCTCACGGGGCGGGAGCTTTCACCTGTTTTAAAATTAATTTTGTTGCACTCAATGAAGTTATACTTTCGTTCCTTAATCTTTTCTTCACTCAATATAAAATTGTCAGAACAGTTGAAAAAGTTTAATGCTTTGGCAATTTCGCATGTTCTTGTGTAAATATAGAGAGGGTGTGAGCATTGCCTTTCTTATATAAATATGGTTGTATGCTTAGTTATAAGAATTACTAATTTCTTTACATTTTCAGATTTCACTCAAGATTTCGACACTTATTTAATCCATGAGAAATAATATTTTGATTATATACTCTATCTATGTGGTATTCATGGAATACTTACCATTCGCTGTCTTGAGAAGGACTTGGTGCAAGCACAGACGCCGAAAGGAAAGGGGGGATTGGGGCAGGTGGGGTCACCACCCTGGGGCCTGGACTTAATAGGGGCCCATAATTATTCCTTCAATATTTTGTTTCATATAATGATTGTTTGTGATAATAAATCACCGAAGGCAATTTTATTTTGTGTCTCCCTCCAGGCCACTCAGGGTCATTCCCCGGCATGCTGTTGCAATGGACAGTGACACCCTCCTTCATAAAATAAACTACTGAGACAATTTGCATAAGCACAATCGTGGTAATGACGTAAATGAACACAGGAGTGTTGGCCACACCCCATCTGCATGTAGGAATAAGTGAATAACACCCCAATTTCCCTGAAACTCGGCATGTGTTTCTGACAACAAAATACGGAAATCTCCGTATGAGTTGTTAAAAATATAATAATTGAAGGGGGGCCCACACTTAGTATTGTTCTTGAGCGCATTCTGACTCTCAGCAGCCCTGGGTCACTGGGTGTGAGCCAACTATTCTGGCGGCAAATTTGTAATTGCATCTATCTGCACTTCTGATCTAAACGTGTACAAATTATACTTTGAAAATTTTCAATGTGTGCTCAATGTGTGCGATATCAAATGGCCATATAACAGTGGTAAAGTTTCAATTTCCTCCGGTGAATGGTTTTCTATGCTCGTAACAAAACACAGGCACATACACAAACATTCATACATACATACGTACACACATACATACATACATACATATGTATACACATACTTACATACATACGTACACACATACTTACATACATACGTAGAAACATATGTACATACGTACACACATACATACATATGTACACACATACATACATACATACGTACACACATACTTACATACATACATACGTAGAAACATACTTACATACATACATACGTAGAAACATACTTACATACATACATACGTACACACATACATACATACGTACACACATACTTACATACATACGTAGACACATACATACATATGTACACACATACATACATACGTACACATACATACATACGTACACATACACATAATTACATACATACATACGTGCACACATACGTATACACATACTTACATACATACATACATACATCTGTACACACATACATGCATACATACATACATACAAGTATATGTACACACATACATACATACACACATACATATGTACACATACTTACATACACATGCATATGTATACACATACACACATACATATACACATACTTACATACATACATACATACGTACACATACACATACTTACATACATACACACACATACATACGTACACACATAATTACATACATACATGCACACATACATACACACATACTTACATACATACATATGTACACACATACTTACCTACATACATATGTACACACATACTTACATACATACGTACATATACACATACATACATACGTACATATACACATACATACATACATATGTACACACATACTTACATACATACATACGTAGACACATACATACATATACACATAATTACATACATACATATACACATAATTACATACATACATACACACGTATACACATACTTACATACATACATACATACATACACATGTATACACATACTTACATACATACATACATCTGTACACACATATATGCATACCTACACATACTTACATACATACATACATACAAATATATGTACACACATACATACATACACATACACACATACATACATACATACGCACATACACACATACTTACATACATACATACACACATACACATACATACGTACACATACACATATGTACATACATACATACATGCACACATACGTACACACATACTTACATACATACATACGTACACACATACATATGTGCACACATACATATGTACACACATACATACATACACATACTTACATACGTACACACATACATATGCACACATACTTACATACATACGTACACATACACACATACATAGGTACACACATACACACATACGTACACACATAATTACATACATATGTACACACATACATACATACGTACACGAGGGTGGTCCAAAATCATAAGGGAAAAATTAAAAATTTGAATATTCTTGGGGCATGTTGATTATTTTGTTCTACCTGACTAGAAAATACTCCTGGCCAAATTTGCCACAGTTCCAAAAATATTTAGGGGTCCATCAAGAGGAAGGAAGTTGCTACATCTGGTGGGAGAGAAGAAGACGTCATTGGGAGAGAGGGAGACGTCAGTTGAGCTTTCAGTTCGCTGTCAGTCGGTGTTAAAAGTACTCTTATTTTTCTTTTTTTTATCTAATTTTTTTCTTCTTCTTTTTGATTCCCAGAGTGAGTGAGTATGACGTGTTCTACACGGAAAAGCACGGAACTGTTCCTCTTGGATCAACCATTGGAGAAATTCACCGACCGCCAGTTGCCCACTGCCCACTGAGAACATTTTATGCTCTTTCCTCTCATTTTTCCTATTAGTATTGTGACATTATAATGAATCCGTTGCGAGACTTTGATGGACCCCTAAACCACCTCCATATCTGCTATTTTTTGTTTCTTCGCGTTTTTCAACGTCAGGAACGATTTGGCAAACATGCCCGCGAGAAATTCGAACTTTCATTTTTTTGGACCACCCTAATGTACACGCATACATATGTACGTACACACATACTTACATACATACGTACACACATACAGACATACATATATACACGCATACATACGTACGTACACACATACTTACATACACACATACATACACACATACATACATACATACACACATACGTACACACATACACACATACATACATACACACATACATACGTACATACATGCATACGTACACACATACATACATATGTACACATACACACATACATACATACACATACATATACATACATATGTACACGCATACATATGTACACACATACTTACATACACACATACATACATACATACGTACACATACACATACATACATATGTACACACATACATATACATACGTACACATACACATACATACATATGTACACGCATACATATCTACACACATACACACATACTTACATACATACGTACACACATACTTACCTACATGCATACATACGCACACATACACATACATATGTACACACATACTTATGTACACGCATACATATGTACACACATACTTACATACATACGTACACATACACATACATACATACACACATACTTATATACATACATACGTACACACATACTTACATACATGCATACATACATACGCACACATACACATACATACACACATACATACATACACACATACGTACACACATATACACATACATACATGCATACGTACACACATACATACATATGTACACATACACACATACATACATACACATACATATACATACATATGTACACGCATACATATGTACACACATACTTACATACACACATACATACATACGTACACATACACATACATACATATGTACACGCATACATATCTACACACATACACACATACTTACATACATACGTACACACATACTTACATACATGCATACATACGCACACATACACATACATATGTACACACATACTTATGTACACGCATACATATGTACACACATACTTACATACACACATACATACATACGTACACATACACATACATACATACACACATACTTATATACATACATACGTACACACATACTTACATACATGCATACATACATACGCACACATACACATACATATGTACACACATACTTACATACATACACATACATACATACAGACATACGTACACACATACTTGCATACATACATACGTACACACATACTTACGCGACTGATTCCTTAGCCCCACTTTTTTCTTCGTGCACGTAGGCTAATTCGTCCTTGAGAGGAAATTGGGGTGTTATTCACTTATTCCTGGAAGATTCTCAAGCTTGGCAGAGATTCTTTTTGCATTACTTTGAAAGTATATTGTGTTTCCAAGGCAAGTTATTGTTAATAGGCCAAATCAAAACGGTTGCTAAGACCCCTGCGCGGTGAAGTTGGGCTGACCAAGGATAAGCCTTTCATGAAGGTAAGTCATTAATTATCTTCAAAAGGGTTGTTTAAATTTACCCAAACACCCAGTTTTATTCATGCACTCCCTTGGAGTTCTCTTAGTATGCATGCAAAGTTTTGGGCCACAAGGTTTCATGGTTTTAGAGTTATGGAGGAGACACACTGACTGACTGAATGACTGACTGACTGACTGAATGACTGAATGACTGAATGACACACACTGGCATTTATTGTTATAGATGTCATCTCACATCAAACTGGGATCTCAAACAATAAGTATTCCTTTATGAGAAGTAAAAATTTCAAATTGTTTGACAAACTCAATTTATCAGTGGAAAGATGACCCAGGAACCCAACCTGCTGCATTGTGGATTCCCAGTGTGGCACACAGTGCATCTGTGCAGCATGTGGTCTGTGACTTCATAGCTCTGGCAAATTTTCCACCGGGCAGTCAAAGCACATGGCTGGCATAATCAGTTAGCCCATACTAGGTCAAAGAGCCTTCATATGAATCTGTAAGGCTGTGTGGTTGACTTTCTCCATAGCTTGCCTTGTAAGGAAACAATCAACCATGGCCTTTCCGCTAAAGGGTGATGCAACCCTCCACAAATGGCCTGCCTTACAAGCTTAATCATGATTTTTTTTAGCTCTTCACGGGCCAGTTATTTGTGCCAGGTTTCAATGCATCTGTAAAAAAGAATCCCTGTAAGTTTCCAACTCTTATATGTGATGGCACTGTGCATTGCATGAGAACATATGGATTATGGTCAGATGTAACACATGTTAAAATAATTAATAATAATAAACTTACAAAAGGAGATCAAGCAAACTATAGATGTTTGACTATTTTGCACCTCAGTTGCATGTCAAAAAAATAAATACAACAAAGGTTGAATTTTTTTTGGTTCTTGCTTGCTGATCATGTCTTTAAACAGTTATAAACAGAACCTACTTCCGAAAGCTGAAAAATAAGGGCTTTGGCTGTGTTTCCTGCTGTAGTTTGTAAACTTTACAAGGCCAGAAAAGGCTGATAAAGTTTTGCTAAGAGGCAAAAGCAGCTCAAAGTAAATATTTAGAATAACTGTGTATTTCTTTCGGGGTTCTGGAAGATTTTCAAGCTTGGCAGAGATTCTTTTTTTGCATGAGTTTGAAAAAGTTTGAGCAATTAGTTGAAATATTACGCAAGGAGCTGACTTAGTACAACCGAGGTATCTAAAAAGAAAGATGCCACCAGTTGAATGGAGATAAAGCGAAAAGAATAAAATATCCAGATGTTGAGTCGGCAAGGACAGTTTGAAAATAACGATCCGAGTCTCTGACAGGTCGTCCAAAATTTTACCCGAAATGAATGCCTCCAATAATATAAAAGGTTGATCTGTAATAAATTTTCACCTCAGTTGCTCATCAAACAGCAAAACGCAAAGGTACAACAAAGTCACATAATGTGATCAACAAAACAAGGTAAATATTTAATATCACCAAAACAAAAATCCAGTCATTAACTGAAAGTTAAATCACGTTAACATATCCATTGCAGCAAGGCTAAGGGAAAAAATAGGAGAGCTTTGGCCTTATGGATGTTTAGGGGAAATATTTGTAAAGTACAATGAAAACAGTGAACGTTTTAAATGTTTCTTATTTGTGACATCTGGCCAAGTGAAACAATTTACTGAGCTATTCGTAATTAAAATAATGAAATGTTTCCTAAATAGCCATGCTGATAATCGTTTCAGCAGCTGTAGTTCAGAAATATCAATTACTATCAGTATGGTTCGAGTCTAACATTTTCTTTATAAAAAGTCTGAGTAGCATTGACCACAACACAGCTGGAATGAAACGCCATTTGATGTGTTCTTCATTTCAACTGTTTTAAATATATACTTTTTGCTTGGTCGTTTTTCTCCAGGAGGTGTGTAAACAAAAATTGCATCATATAGTGATCGTGTCTCGGAAGTGCCTTAGGGTGTTATGAAGCCCCTGTCCAGCTGGCCTATCCCCCTCTACCCCGTGGATCATTTAATGGTTGTGGGAGGATCGTGTTGGCAAATTGTCTGCATGGTTTTTCTGCGTGCAATGCAAGTTGATGGTGGTATCTCATTCTAAAAAGCAGAATCATCAGCAGGAATCTGTAATTTGTTCTTTTCAACAGATACCAAGAGATGTTTCAAGCCAGTTCTATCGGATGAAGCAGCCTGCTTCATGTCTCCTCCAAAAGGACAACGCACTCTTTTATGAAACACTGCATGAAAAACACCAGTTTGAGTTGAATCCTCCTCCAAAACAAGCTTTAAAAAAAAGGCATAAAATGTCATAGTCCCCGTTGTTTTAGTAATCTTGCTGAACGGAGTTAAAGGGCTATCCCATATTTATGTACAACTAAAATGGCCACCAGTTGACCAGTCGGCCATCTTTGATCAGATCGCAAAATAATGTGAGGTGCAAGTGTATGCTATCATGTACTGTGCTTCTGCTAAGTTTGAACACAAGCAGACCATGCATGTCCGAGAAATAGTTGGGGACACATTTAAGGAACAAAATGGTCACCAGTCGGCCATCTTGGATCTGATCTTGAAAAAAAAAAAAGACGTGCATATGTAAATCATCATTTTTTTTATCTGTGAACCAAGTTTGAACAAGATCGGCAAATGCATGTCCAAGAAACGTTTTCGAGATCATATCCAAGATGGCCGACTCGTGGCCATTTTGTTCCTTAAATGTCCCCAACCATTTCTCAGACATGCATGGTCCGATTTTGTTCAAACTTGCCACAAGCACAGTACATGATGGCATACAGGTGCTCCTCACCATATTTTGCGCTCTGATCAAAGATGGCCGTCTGGTAGACTGGCAGCCATTTTAGTTATACATATTTATGGACTAGCCTCCCTGTGTCGTAAGAGGCGACCAGGGTTGCGTCAGGAAGGGCATCCGGCGTAAAACATGTGCCAAATCACTATGCAGATCAGACGGATGATTCGCTGTGGTGACCCCTAACGGGAGCAGCCGAAAGAAGAAGAAGAAGAAGATATATATGGACTAGCCCTTTAATTCCTTGCAGCAAAATGACGAAAACAAAGGGGACTATGACATTGTCTTTTTTTACTTCTTTACAACTAAAATAGCCACCATTCGACCATCTTTGATCGCAATGTGAAACAAATTGATGTGTGTGTGTATATATATATATATATATATATATATATATATATATATATATATATATATATATATATATATATATATATATATATATATATATATATATATATATATACGCATATATACCATCATTTGTTGTCCTGATGCCAAGAATAAAATCAGTCCATACATGGCTGAGATATGGTTGCGGATGCACGCACACATGGACACAAAAATTGAGACCAAATTCATAAGCCCCCATTTAGGACTAAGTCCAGTGGGGGCTAATAAACTAAGCTAGACCAGACACCCGATGAGAAGAGTTCACTGCAATCAAAGTCAGACCTGCAGACACCCATTGAGGGGAGTACACCACAATCAGATTCTGACCAGACACCTCATGAGGAGAGTACACCACAATCAAAGTCAGACCTGCAGACACCCCTTGAGAGGAGTACACCACAATCAGATTCAGACCAGACACCTCATGAGGAGAGTGCACCACAATCAAAGCCAGACCAGACACCCCCTCTGAGAAGAGTACACTGCAATGAAAGCCAGACCAGACACCCCCTGAGGAGACGACACTACAATCAAAGTCAGACCTGCAGACACCCCTTAATGAGAGTAGACAACATTCAAAGTAAGACCATGCACACGGCTTGAGGAGAGCACATTACTGTACATTCAAAGTCAGACCAGACACTACAAGGAGACAGTACACTACTTACAATCTCTGCATGAACTTAACTCACACTAATAATTGAGCTACCTAAGAGGTATGGCCCATAGGGATCTCCAAGATGTCCTTGAGAAGCCACAATTGACTAACATTTACAATCCATAAAAACTTGGAACTTCTTGAACATAAGCCATGCATTTCTTATTATATATATATATATATATATATATATATATATATATATATATATATATATATATATATATATATATATATTCATACATGGTTCATATTTGGAGGCATATTAGACTGGAATGATTTTTCTGCTTTCAGAGAATTGAGACGGTTATATCTAATCTTTCATTGTCATATACTTATTACATTAACCTACTCATCATGTTCATGAAACTCACATCTTATTAACCTTAATATGCAGTTTCCCATTTAATCTATTACCAAGGACTATGTGACGATAGCGGTGACATCAACAGCCCACTCTTGCAAAAATACAATAGGATAGATTTTCGAAGTAAGAGTTTGTTTTGTCCTCTCCGTCTCTGTTTTGTCCTCTGCTCTCTGATGGAACCGGCCGACAAAGACTGTTTTAGTCGTATAAATGTTTCACCAACTGAAAATAAAGCAAAGGAGAAGAGAGTTGGGAAGGAAACATGTTACCAACAGAGTATGTGGGCACATAAATCAAAGCAACTTTGTGCCGCATGCTGTTTTGACACTGGTCCATTGGGCTCAAAATGTCTTTTCCTGTCTGAGTTTTCTTGTGTTTCCTTCTATTGTTAGGCTGAACATTAAGCTTCGGCTAAACTCGCCTCTAGTGTAACAATACCAAAACATGTGATCGTTTTTTTTCTGCTGCAGTTATGAATCTTGCATGACTGCATGTGATTCACATCCTTGAGAAACAGCACCAGTTATAGAAGTTCAAGTGCACGTGTCTGACCATGTAATATGGAAATTCTCACGTTCTTCAAACAATAACAGCAGTGTAACATTCAGGGTTGCATCTTGCTTGATGTTCTGTCCCCTTCATGCAAAGAGACATGACAGAAGTAAATGGACACCATGATTTTTAAAGAATTTAATTATTGAATATCTGAACTATATTTGATCCATTTTCATACATTTTCATACATACATAAGCATTTGGTAGACTTGCCATTTGCAGATTTCAATGCTTTTACTCTTTCAGACATTGAACTAATGAGTTCCGAAATTTTATCTTGTGGGATTTCTGTCCAGGCTTCACGCAAACTGGTTGGCAATTCTGCCCGTGATGTTGGTTTCCTGGACATTTTCCGCACAGCTCGATCCAATATGGCCCAGAGGTGTTCAATGGGATTCATGTCAGGAGACTGACTTTGCCATGGAAGTCGCTTGATCCCATTTCTGTCCTGCCATTCTTTGGTGTTTTTTGGACTGTGGTATGGAGCTCCATCTTCCATTAACAGAGTGTTTTTTTGACCATCTGACCAGTGGAGAAGACTGGGAGAAGTCCATCCTCAAGGATAGAAATACATATCGTGGAGTTGATGTCACCAACACACTCCACAAGCTCTGACCGACCAGCGCTCCAGATTGCTCCCCACACCATCACTGAAAAAGCCACCGTGTTTGACACTTGGCTGCAATCGGTTCAAAGAGAATTCTTGATTGCGAAGTCTCCAGACCCATACACGTCCACTGTCAGAAAATTGAGCAAATTGGGACTCATCTGAAAAAAATTACAGTTTGCCAAAACTCAAAGGGTCAGGTGGCCATCTCATCAGCCCCCTGCTTTCTCCTTTGAATGTTGGCTGGGCTAAGAAGAGGTTTTCTCCGAGTTGCTCCCCCATAGTTTTCTCCGAGCTGCTTTCTCCCTGGCCCTGGCTGACTCCACCTTCCAATTGGCCAACAATTCATCGCATTCCTCTTTGAAAATTGCAAAGGTCGTGTGCTTCCTGGGTTTGAGGCATAGTTAATTGTCGTACACGACCCAGGAACTCATTTCTACAAATAAATAGTTGAATATTAGTACAAATCGCTGAGTAAAACTTCCTTTATACAGATGAAACTAGAGGGGGAGCACTCGGTAGAGTGCAAAACCTCCGCTGCCAATACTGCTAGGTCACTCAAGTGAACCTGATATTCATTCAATTTGATGTCAACAGTGCTCACAGAGTTGTAGTTTGCAACTTTCGCTTTTACTTTTAACTTTTACATACTCAATTCATTCGTCATAACTAGATTCCTTGAGACAAAAATTGATTTTACGTGGGTATATCCACCTGAAGTTCCAAAATCAGCCGCAATTATAATTTTCGCATGTTTTTTGTTGGAAATCGCTTATAACATGTAGAAATGCAAAAAAAAAAATCGAAATTTTGTTGAAAATTTTTTTTTCTCTCTAACAATTTCTTTTTTTTTGGGGGGGGGGGGGTGGGGTTGGAAATCACTCAAAATATGTAGAAATGCAAAAAAAAACATTCAAATATTTTTTTTCAAAATGGCCGCCATAGCGGCCATATTGGACGTTGGACCAAGTCCAAAATCTAATGGCATGATCATTGGACCATACCTAACCCCCCCACCAAGTTTCGTCGAAATCCGTCGAGGAGTTTTTCCGTAATACTGTTCACAAACAAACAAACAAACAGAAAGGGGTGAAAACAGTAACCTCCAATCTTCAATGGCGGAGGTTAATGAATAAATTTAAGGTGTCAATTTACTTCTGTCATGTCTCTGTAGTTATGCTTTGGGATTCCGTATGGATCGTGTTGGTATGAATGTGCATTTCCTGGTTGATTAATTATGCCCAACTCAGGGTACCCGTGAATCGAGTTAAACTGAGGACAATAATACTCCATTTCTTCCCCACCCCCATGTAATCTGTAAATCAAACGTTTAAAACTCACATCCAGGAAATGAATGATCTGCAGTGATAAACAAGGCAGGTGTGTAAGTATACTGGCGTCGGACATGGGGAAGAATTTTGAAGCTTTTCTTTGACGACTTATTTTTATTGTGTTGTTTACTTTTTTAATAAACAAATTATGCTTCTGTTTTTAATAAATTTAACTTATAAATCCTGTTTAATAAGCAAATAATAGCTCCTCATCATCATTACGTTGGTGTTCATTTATCCTCACCCATAATTTGTGGCAGTACTCTAAGATGTCGGAATGTAGTTTCCTGCTATGTTTTTAGCAGAGCGTGTTTTCATTTGTTGTAAGTGATGTTTGCTTTCTCGTTTGGTTCATTTGGTTCAGTGACACTGAAGGCCACGGTTTTTGTTCTCATCACACCAAACTATGAAGTACTCCCTGCCTCACACCTTGCTCATCTTGGCGCCAAGGTCTTCACGATTATTGGAATCTCCCATGATGAAGCTGAGTCCGCATGGGCCTATCACTTTCACAATGCAGACAGGTCGGTGGTCTCTCTGTGTTCTACCACCTCCTTTATGGCCTTGTGCCCTCTGCTATTTCTGTGATTTACCCCCCCCCTCTCCCCCCAAAGGACTCAGGAAGGTGCACGTGGTCTACCAGAAACCCCTTTCCTCATTCCTGCCTCTTTTTCCCACACCCTCTTCAATCTCATTCTTCACTCTAGGTCTTCAAAACAGCTTTCACCACCATCTCAGATCCAAAACTATGATGTTTTCAACCTCCTTTAGCACTCCCCAAGCCTATCTTTCCAACTTTCCAGCTTTTCCTTCTTGAGAGTTTACTTCTGTATCGATGTTGTTCACAGCCTGCATCTTATCCTTGCTCTCATTCCTTATTTCTCCAAGTCTTCCTCTATTTTGTCCCTCATCCCAGCTGTTGATGCGTTTCCACCCTCTCTTTATACTATTCCTTTTTTCCTGTTATGTCCTGATCCATTCTGTTCTTGCTCCTCCATGAACCTTGACTTTGTAAACGAAAGCAAAAAAACCTCTCCTTCGGTGTTACTTCTTCTGCTCATTGATCCATCCGATCCCTTCCTATTTAATTCAGGTTGCACACATTCCTTCTGAGAGACGCTTCCAAACCTCCTCCAAGTGAAGGGGCTCAATGCTCACCTCTCCTTCTCTGTTCCTCTTTTCTCCCACTCATAGAACCTCAGTTTGTTCAATTCCACCCATCCCATAATCTTCTTTTTATATCCATTAACCTACACGCTTGTCATATATTTTGCAGGTAGCTTTGTTTCTTACCCTCTTCGCTCTCCTCTTCCTGTTTATCCATCCCCTTGTTGAATCCATGTGTTGTCCAAATACTTCACCATCAATGTGTTGCCTTACTATTTCTTCCATGAGCCTAGATCTTGTACACAAAAAAAATTGTTTAAAAATTCCCACGACATAATGAAAGGGAAGTTATAAATAAACTAAAGACAACTCGAAGGGCCCTCAGTAGAACACATACCTCCGCCCCGCAATGCCTGATCCACGAGAACATATCGGGCCAAATAAATTTTTGAAATATCGTGCTATATATCATTTTTGGCCATCTATCTCTCAATGGTGAAGAATCGCTTTAAAAATTAAATAATTCTCGTATCCAGATCCGGATTCTGATCTTCACAACAAGATCGAATCAGTTCTTCCTTCTCACACACCCAACCTGCACACCAAATTTCATCCGAATCCATCCACAACTTTTTGAGATATCGTGCTATATATAATTTTTGGCCCTATCTCTCAATGTTGAAGAATCACTTAATAGATTCTAGTAGTCGGATCCGGATCATCACCAAAATCTAATCAGTTTGTCCTTGTCACAAACCCAACACAAAATTTCATCCGGATCCGTCCACAACTTTTTGAGATATCCTGTACACAAACAGACAGAAAGGGGTGAAAACATAACCTCCTTCACCTTCGGTGGCGGAGGTAATTAGACTGTTTCTCTGTCTGGTTGTGTGATAAATAAAAATGTACTGCATCGTCAAACAGCAAACACGAATGCAGTCACCGAGGAAAAAAAGAAAGTTAGTGAAACTATTACACAATCAAAATTAAAAATAGGGAGCAAACCACAATAGTACAATGGAGATTAAAAAAGGTCATTCTGGATTCCCATTCATGGTATGGGGTACAATAGGTATTAAGTTTGTGATAATTAATAAGTACCTTTGCTAAAACAGTCGGGCAGGTGAATGACAGGATTAAAGATGCATGTGCCTTTTCATTTCTCCCACCATTGCATGTATGTTAAAACGGAACCAAGTTGGTGCTCTAGGAAGATAGAGCAACTCAAACTTCTCAATTAAATTCTCATATTCTGAGTGTGGCTCATTTTGGTAACAGCAATTTCTCATGGAAAGCCACCAGGCCAGAGTGAACTTACAACTGACGCAATGAGCCCCTCCCTTACTGCTATTGCAAAGAAAACATCAGATTCTCACTGTCCGAACACACATCTCATGCAATACCTGCTTCACGAATGACAACCAGCATAAACCAGCAAAGAAAATGCAAAAACAAGCACGCCAGTATTTAAGAGTTCTACTTAAAAATGGGCTTTAAGGAAGTGAAGACCTGACCCTTACTACACCACACGGTCACTATATTCACCAATCAACTTTAACAGCAAGCATAACTACACACTGCTTTCATGAATGTAAACCAGGGGTTAACCACAATACCAGAGCCGACAGATGCCTGCAGTAAGGCCACTCACAGGGTTCACGGGGAACAAAGTGCGGGTTTCCATGGGGTATGGAGGGGTTCGGCATGCCCAGCAGCTTGTTCTTGGCCATCTTGGTATTGGCTTTGGCAAACTCTAGCCGCAGGGTTTGTGGGAACTCTGGGTCAAACCGGATACCCTGGAGGATAGTGTGAAGTGACAGTAAATAGGGGGAGAGTCAGGATGGATTACAGAGAGTCAAGAGGAGAAACATTATCGAGGCAAACACAGACATTAGCAAACAGCCGAAATTTTGCACTTTGCTTAGATTGTAAAAACACAACATTAACTGTGTTTTTCCTCTCATCTCAGGCTGCCAAGTTATCTAACATCTATTATCATCTGCAGGACCTGACTGTAATTAGGAAATAATGACGAAGCGAGCTGTGAGATTTGTTAAAATACGGGTCATTTAAGTGCTTGTAATTCTTTGCTTATTTGCAATTAAGCTCTTGTAATGTTTCTCCAAGGATGCAACACAAACACAAGGTTTCTTAATCCCACTCATCCACCCAACATGATCACTTTTCTCATTAGCGCTGCTGACATGGGAAATGCTTGCTCAAAGAATTATAATGGTCTTGGTGATTGGTGGGAGCGTCTTTAACCGAAACAAAATTTTCAATGTCTGGAACATTTTTTTGAGCATCTGTAACATCGGTGAATCAGCAATATTTTCACTCAAAAAAAAGTGCCAATGCTACCAAACAGTCTAAATTACAATCGTGTACATGTTTGGTGGTGGCTGAAAGTATGCTGAACGAGTCATTACAGAGACTCAAAGTGTTAATGTGCATTTGAAAATTAACTTTGAAAATTCAATATAATGTACAGTATGTGGAAGCCACAGTTATCAAATGCTGGCATATTAAAATAATATAGGTAATAGTTTTAAAACAATGAAAAACTTCTCTTTACAATGACTCGAGTGAGAGAATAATGACAATTCATTTTCTCAACTGAATGTTGACTGTGGTGTGCTAACTATCGTGATAAAGGAGGTAAAGCAATGTTTCGGGTGTGCGCCCCTTATCTTGCTTTGACAAAAGGCTCACACCCGAAACGTTGCTTCAACGACTTTCTCACAGCAGTTAGCATACCAGTCTTAACATTTGGTTGCGAAAATTGAATGGTAACTTGTCATCAACAAGCAAGCACGTGAAGTACTGGAGATCATGGTTATGAAATGCTCAAAGGTACGGTAGATGTTCCGGGAGGCAATGATCATCAAAGACTGCAATATGGCCATTTTGAAGACATTGGCATTTATTAGGGAACTGCCTCAGTGCCGTCGAGTCCGGCATTGCACTCGAGCCGACTGGCAGGGACTGAAAGCAGCCATAAAACTTCTCGACTGGTCTCCTATCGCTACTTCCTCCGGCATCAACACGTCCTGAGAATTCCTTCATAGAAACTTGCTCTCCCTCATGCACAGATTTATCCCCTCTCGCCTTCAGTTGTCCTACCCTTCCTCCCGCCCTTGGTTTACTGAAGCTTGTGGTGAGGCAGTTGTGCTGAAACAACCTGCCTTTGCCCCATGGAAGGCAAATCCAATTGAAGGCAATCTCAGTTCCTTCCACAAAGCTTGGAATAAGTGTGTATCTACCCTCAGGCGAGCCAGAAAACAACATCTTTCTAATCTCAAGTCTAAACTCTCAAACCTCTCTCCCTCCTCCAATCGTGGTGGTGTCCAGTTAAGTCTGTTCCTGGTATATATTCCCCCTCCATCCCCTCCCTTACCTCAAATGGCTGCACAGATGACAATGCACGTGAAAAGGCTGAATGCCGAAACTCGGTGTTTGCTTCTAAATCTTGTGTTCCAACCCCATCGCTTCATGTATCCACCTTACCCAGTCGCACCGAGCTATTACTGGACTATGTGTCCTTTTCTCCTGACAAGGTGGAGAGTTTGCTGTCAAACCTTGACTCTGATTCTGCAACCGGTCCAGACGGCATCAGCGGACGTGTCCTAAAAACCTGCTCCTCTGCTCTTGCTCACCCTCTCCCTGTTATATTCACCTCTCATTTGCTCAAGGTCATCTGCCATCTGCTTTGAAATCAGCAAACATCACCACTCTGCATAAAAAAGGTACAAAAACAGATCCCTGCAACTATTGACCAATCGGAATTCTCTCAATCATCTGCAAAGTTATGGAATCCATCATTGCTTCAGACATTAAATTCTTCCTCTTCTCCAATGGCTTGATTGCCGATCATCAATTTGGAATCAGACCAGGTCACTCTACCCTGGACTTGCTGCCTCTGCTCTCCCATCAATGAATGGGGGTTCTCAATGCCAGACATGAGATCATAATCATTTCCCTAGACATATCACGTGCTTTTGACACTGTCTGGTACCCCACCCTGCTCATCAAACTCACTTCCTTTGGCATCCAAGGCAATCTCCACTCTTGGCTCGCAGACTTCCTCTCCTGTCACAACGTGTGGCCCCAAATGGAGTTCTCTCACCTCCTCTTCCTGTCCAGGCTGGAGTTCCTCAAGGCAGCGTTCTGGGCCCTGTTCTTTTTCTGGTTTTAATCAATGATCTCTCTGACTCTGGAAAATCTTCTTTATCTCTTTGCTGATGACCCCACCCTCTGCCGTACCATCTGTCATCCCTCAGACCGGCAAGCAGCAGCTTCTTCGCTCATTGCAGATCTGGATAAAATCACAAACTGGTCCAACACTTGGAACATGCCTTTCAATCCGGACAAATCTCACTCTCTCACTATGTCTCTCCGAAAGGACCATCAGTAAACCTGCCTCACCCCCCCCCCCCTTGCTCTGTCTGTGGTCTGTCCCACACCACCCACCCCCCTCCCTACCCATATTTCCCCTCAGTGATCAAGGTCTGCCAGCAACTCCCTTCTGGTAAAGCTACCAAAATCAAGGATAACTGCTCACCTTCACTCTTTAATTCCTCTTTTTTCCTACATTTGGTACAAACTCCCACACCCTCTTCAATCCCACTCTTTCCTCCAGGTCTTCCAAACAGCTGTTCACCGCCATCTCTTATCTTTCCCCATCCAAAATCATGATCTTTTCTACCCCCATTAATCCACCCCAAACTCACCTCCTTGAAATTCCCTGCTTTCCTTCCTGAAAGTCCCTGTTGTACCATCTTGTTAACCCATGTACCCCACCCCATCCCTCTCCCTTCCACAGATCTACTAATGTCTCTTTTACCCACTGTATTGTGCTTCCCTCCCCACCCCTCTTGTCTTCTGCTCCCCTTGTTATACTTTTTGTGTGCAAGCTCTTATACGAGCCTCGACATTGTATATAAAAAAACATTATCAGGTTGGTTATCAAAGACTATATAGTCCAGGAGCTCGGTGACTTTTATTCAACATGGAAGGTGCAGATGTTTAAGGGTGCCAGTGGTGTAGAGTAGGGTTGGCAGATCCCAGAAACCCAATTCTTAAGTTGCGCCAGTGGTGGGTGTGGTAGGTGGCGCCATTCAAATCCAAGATGGTTGCCATTGATATAGGCTAAAACCAATATTGTCATACATCGAGTAATACTGGGCCGATGCCAATGATCTTGGCATGCATTCTGATAGTTTTGGGTATGCCCAATATAATGGAGAGGATGTCATTATCATCCAATGTCAATGTCATGAGATAAAGGTCACTATCATAGGTTTTTGGCCAATTTTATGCCTGTTTGATCTTTACCCCTTGATTCAAGGTCAAATCTGATGACATGAATGATTCCCCATACATGATTTCCTATTAGTGCCGAAAGTGCAAATACCAATCCAGTGTCATTTAACAGGGATAAGTACATTGAATGAAAAAATATAACCTTAAGGTCCACACTCACTGACCTGATTGACCCCCAACCTGCCCCTGACCAGCCCACCCGAACTGCCCCCCCTTGACCGGCCCACCCGAACTGCCCCCCCCAAGCATCTGGTCGGGGACAGTCGACTATGCTCGGATGCGGTCGTCGAGTTTTCAACATGATCAAAATTGTGGGGTTGGTTGGGTAGGTCGGGTGTCATTAACCCTCTCCTCTGGGCCTCTCCTCACTCTCTCCTCATGCCCTCTCCTCCCCTCTCTTGGAGGAGAGGAGGAAAGGGAGAGGAGAGGGAGGAGGAAATGGGGGAGGGGAGGCCGGGATAAGGAGAGGGGGTGAGGGGAGGGGGAGGAGGAGAGGCCAGGATGAAGACAGGCTGGGAGGAGAAGAGGGGATGAGAGGCCAGGATGAGGAGAGGCTAGGATGAGGAGAGGCCAGGATGAGGAGAGGGGATGAGGAGAGGCCAGGATGCGGAGAGGGGAGGAGGGGAGGGGAGGAAAGGGGGTAGAGAGCAAGGAGGAAAGAGGGAGGAGAGGTTGGGAGGAGGAGAGGCGAGGAGGAGAGCCTGGGAGGAGGAGAGGGGAAGAGGAAGGAGAGGGAAGAGGACTGGCCTCCGACCTGCCAGACCTGTCTCGACCTGCCAGATGTGGCAGTCGGCCCAGGTCGGGCAGGTCGGTGGGGCAGTTCGAGTGGGCTGGTCGGGGGCAGATATGGCCAGTGGGCGAGGGCCTTAAGAAGAGGATTTGATGTGGAAAGCTTACTTAAGAACAAGGTTAATTAGATTTATAGGTATGGAAGATTTTACATATATCGTTCATTTGTAAACATGACATTCATTCATTATCGCAAAGTGTAGATCTAGTGACTTGGCATTTTATATAATTTTGTACTCATCAAAAATGTGTTCTGATTGGAAAATGTGAGTCTTAAAAAAGAAGAAGAAAAAAATTAATTTTCAAATACATTTCTTTTGACCACCTGCATGAATTTTTATGGAAAAGAAACAAATTGTTAATTGTTATGGTTTGCATGACAATGCCCCACTACAATCTGTTTCTATATATTACCAAACCTATTTACCACCACCATGCATATATAGATATAGAACTAATCTACCACTTTCTATAAATTTAGGGATCTATTTTATCTATCACCACCATGGATCTGCATAATTGACTAATTAAAATAAAACCCACATTGAGAAAATTCTGTTTTTATACTGACAGGGTTGGTTTAAGTTCAATGAATGGTATCGTGTTGTTATCAGAGTTAGTCTTCATCTGAGGGTAGACCGTCTTCATCTGATGAAGACACGTTGAGGTCATCATCAGAGCTTTCTTGATGTGAGTGATCCTCTTCCTCTGGAACCAGTGACTCTGGAAGCTGTTGACTCTCAAACCAAATGATTTCATACTGCTCTTCATGCAACTCCCAGCCATCATTTGAAGATGGATGCTGATTTAATTCTGATAAATCAGCAATGACCCACGTCTTTGCTACAAATGATGACCGTTTTATGTGTTGGGAAATTTCTGATTCGCAGGGAGGAATCATGCTACCATCAATTGCCTTCAGCTTTGCTGGTGCATTCCGAGAGATTAGGTATGTATTGGGCACTAATAGGAAATCATGTATGGGGAATCATTTCATGTCATCAAATTTGACCTTGAATCAAACAGGCATAAAATTGACCAAAAACTGTGATATTGACCTTTATCTCATGACATTGGCCTTGGATGATAATGACACCCTCTCCATTAGATTGGGCATACCCAAAACTACCAGGATGCATACCAAGATCATTGGAATCGGCCTAGTATTACTTGACGTATGACAATATTGGTTTTAGCCTATATCGATGGCAACCATCTTGGATTTGGGTGGCGCCACCTACCACACCCACTATTGGCGCAACTTAAGAATTGGGTTTCTGGGATCTGCCAACCCAACTCTACACCACTGGCACCCTTAAACATCTGCACCTTCCATGTTGAATAAAAGTCACCGAGCTCCTGCTCTAATAAGATTGATGTTCTGAGGTTATCTTAAAGAAGGAATGTCAAGAGGGAAATACATATTCATTCATCAATAATAAATATGAAAGGCAGAATCCTGGTGTTGGCCAAGTGGTGAGGGTGGCTGGCTTGGGATCTTAGATTCCTGAGTTTGAGCCCCGTTGGCCTCTGAATTAACACCAGGTGGGGTTGACTCCACCTGTCATCCTTCTGAGGTCGGTGAAATGAGTACCAGTGTACTGGTGTCGTAGCATAGCATCAGTGACCAAGTCGTGCCTCAACAAAATGATAGCTACCTGGCAGTCAAGCTGCCATATGCAAGAAAAAGAAGAAGAATATGAAAGGCAAAGATGCTCGTTCTTTTGAAATTAAAATAAGCATCGGTTGATAAATTTTATCAAAATGCTTCTGGTGCTCTTCAATACCATTTCACCTTATAATGTCTGCTTCAATCAATTATTTGTGTGCAGTACGGGGCTGCTGGTTCGGATCATCGGCGGGGATGCAGCTATGCCACTGATACAGTGTCCCCAGTAATTAGGTTAGGGCAGTAAATTTGTAATGTATTGAGGGCGCCGGTGAGAATTCACCTACTCTTCAGTGAAAGACACCATGGGATGGGATCTTTGACATCCATCAACTAATGCTAGCAGATGGGACTCCGGTTTACCGTACATCCAAAGGATGGAGCACTCAATGATGCAATGCTCTGCTTGCGAGTCACAAATCCAGCAGTTTATAGTCAGGCCGAGAATGAAATCCTGACTAGACCGCTCAAAGGTAAGCGTGTTTCCCCTGCACGATCCTGGCAGATGTAAATATCTGGTGATCCAGAAATTAAACTTGAATCACTGTCCTGGAAGCACATGGGGGCTCTGGCACTCACGTATATGGCCATCATCGCACAAGCTCTACAAAAATGCAGTTTTGAATATCTGAACCATCCACTACACAGCCAAAATATATCCCCGAGTGACAACTTTGTGTTCTGAAATCTGCAGACAGATCTCTACAGAATCAGGAAGCGAGGAGTGATAAACTCAGAGGGTCCAAGTCATATTTTTAGGGGCAATGAAAATGGCGAATTGCCCTGGGACGAGGTTTTCTTTAGTGTATTATGAACTTGTGGGGAACACATATCCATCTCTACTCACCAAGTGTCTGGACTGGTGTTATTGTAAACTCTTAAAATTTCTTCTGGTCATTAATTCTGCTGCCCCTATCGGATGGTGATCTGTATCACTCGTCTGAAGATGTCTCATTCCATTGTATGTTTGTTTGTTCGCCACTCGTAATTGCGAACAAACGAAAAAAATGTTATAATTGAGATTGTAAAATTGTTTGCGAACATTTACATTTCATTCATGCAGGACTCGTGTGACATCCTTATCACTGTTAACGCCAACTTCAGCACTGAATGTTCCCAGTGAATCGAGTTTTAGTTCATCCGTTATCATCCCCAGAGCACACACGAACAACGCTGGGAAGTAAATGGCAAACCACCCATTATAACTCTTGCCAAAAAACTGCTTCGGCAGCACCGGCGCTCTGTAAATAGAGTATGGTGTACATATGTATGTTATCATCCCACGACTGAGCGTGACTAGGCCTATTCCAGTCTACTGCAAGACGATGGCCTCACGTTTCGACATCCCACAATTTAGCGCCATTGCCATCCGGTGGATTTTTAAATTTTGTCTTTGCATCAAATATTTGGTCTTCCTCTTCTTCTTCCAGGTCCTTTTCCATGTTACCAATTTGTAATGCTTCTTGTCATCAGTTGGCCATTCTTCTCATAATAATAATAATAATAATAATAATAATAATAATAATAACAATAAAAATAATAATCGTTCACGTGCAAGGAACTTTGATGCAGCTGGAGGAGGCCATGAGGCCCATCAAAGCCTGAGCCATTATTACCAACCTATGGTTGCTTGTCCATGCTCTATCCTTTGTGAGTGTTGAGCTTCAAGCAAGGAAGCAGCACGTACCATTTTGAAAGTCTTTGGTACGACTCACACCGAACCTCGAACCACCAACCTCCCAGACTAAGAGTGAACACTCCAACCATTGCACTACCGAGTCTGGTTGAATCAGTTCACCTTGTCTCGGTGGTGTAATGGTTCTTCTTGTAATGTCCAACCCAGTTCCAATTCAGGTTTATGATTGTGGCCGATACTTCATCGAATTAAAATTTTCTGTCTAATCCATTTGCTTCTCTTGGTGTCGCTTTTTGTTATGCCAGGCCAGCATCTTTCCATGGTTCTTTGCCTGACGATAAATTTCTGCTCCGTCGTTACGCATTGTTACGTTTCACTAGCATTGTTACGCATTGAATGTGAGGTTCCTTTTTCAGACACGAAGACAGTTTGCTTCTCATGACATTTTATCCAAGTGCTGCCTCCAATATACCAAATGATACAATGATAATTTAATAATAACCATTTTTATATCACCTTGCAGTACAAAATAACAGGCATGCCAGATAAACATGACCCTGGCAGTATCAACACTAACAGATACAAAGACTGCTCAAAGATACAGAATGCAACAATGGATTCATCAACAGCACAACACACAGATTGATTGATTCCTCCTAACGGTGCTGTCCACACTGTTCCAAGTGACCTCTTTTGAAATTCGAGCTGATGAAGGATTTATACAAAGTTGACTTTCCATTGATTTACAAAGCATGTAGCTCAATCAAGATGCACTCACTATTTGAGAACAGCCGTCTCACAAGGAAGCACAAGATAATCCGGAGAATTAAAGGGATTCATACCTACATCGAATGCCCATCCCAGTACTCCTCCATACCAATTTCAAGGCTTTACAGTAAATAATAATAATAATAATCAAAATGACAGGATATGTTACATAGCACATTCTTAACAAATATTTGTTTTGACCGGGATTGTGAATGTTAATTCATTAAAATAAATCATCAAAATTCCAAGAGTCTTGGAGGACCTGGCACAGTTACAACAGGCAGCACAATCAACACAGACATATATATCCCAAATCAGATCATATACGTTCAACTTTTATAACAAAAGGCACACTCCTAAACATTGGCATTTGTTCATGTTATTTGCGTTATTGTTTGAAAATGAATTTTACAAAGAAAAGATGAAGCGTACCATGAAGGATTTAGTTGATCGAAGAAACACTGGCTGCTGTTGCTTATGAGAAGCATCTGGTGAATCTATTCAGTCCAAAACTCACAAGGAAGTTTGTTAAAGTGTGGTGTTTGCAATGTTGCACCACCACTTCTTCGTCTTGAGACTTTTGACAGATATAATATTATCAAAGTGTAGAGGCTTCACCTTAGTTTTTGTGCTCGAGGAAAGAAATTGGTAACTTCTAGTGTTATGTTGCAGAATAGGAAACGCTGCTAATCTTCAAAACTACATCTTCTTACTTCTATATTTCCTCTTCCAAGCATGATGCGAAGTTAATATTACAAAGAGTAGCATGTTTGGAACCGAGCTGTTCCACGAAGAGGTCAATACCGTGCTGGGGAAGATACACAGTCTGGTCCGGTAGTGATAAGCTATGATTGGCTGAGCAGAAAGTGCTGCTGTATTTAAGCAGCTTCCATTTGAAAATGCCATTATATATTTACTTGCGCATTTGTCTGATGGAATTTTTCATCATAATTGTGTGATAAACAAAAATTAAAGTCGAATTATCAAATTTGTGTCATCAAGTACAAGTCTGTCTATTATACCACTATGAAGTCTGTATAAAGTGAATTTAGTGTCAACAGTACCACTATAAAATGGATTTAAAACAAAATAAGATGAAGGTGTCGATCAAAGTCGGAGGTGATCCAAAAGCTCTTTTACTGGCTTCTACCTTTTGAGTAGGGTAGTGCGCCAACTGCTGCACCGAGATCAATTTCTGTTGATATCTTAACCCCAACAAGCTGGTACTCATTTTGCTGAGCTCAAAAAGGATGACAGGTTGAGTTGATACATCTGTGTTATTTTTGCATGGCTGGGGTTTGAATTAAGGACCCCAACATCAAAATACAACTGCCTTAACAGTTTTAACAGAAGTTAAAACTGCCTTAACAGAAGGCTTATTGCTGTTGTAGGGTTTGTTTCTACAATTAGTACCCCCACTTTTTAATGGTACCAGAGTTCCTTACACCCCAAGGAGCACTAAACCAACATTGAGGGGTTTTTTTTTCCTGCCAATTTTCGAGCTTTTTTTTTTTTTTTTTTTTTTTTTGTATACCTTGGTCGAGGCTCGTATGAGAGCGAACACACAACTCACAGCAAGGAGGCATGAGACAAGAGGGGCGGGAGTGGAAGGGACAAAACATTGGGGAACAGACACAGGTGAACTGTGGAAGGGAGAGGGATGGGGATGGGACGGGGAACATGGCGAGGAGAAGATGGACATTACAGGGACTTTCAGGAAGGAAAGCAGGAGAATTGAAGGAAGTGGGCTTGGGTGGATTATCGGGGGTAGAAAAGATCGAGGATTTGGATGGGGGAAGATAAGAGGTGGTGGTGAACAGCTGTTTTGAAAGCCTGGAGGGAAGAATGGGAAAGAATAGAGTGAGGAAGTTTATTCCAAAGGCGGGAAAAAAGAGGAATGAAAGAGTGAAGATGAGCAGTGATTCGTGATTTTGGTAGTTTAACCAGAAGGGGGTTGTTGGCGGACCTTGAGCGCCCTGTGGAAATGTGGTTGGGACAAATCGCAGAGAGAGCAGGGGGGGCAAGGCTGGAGAGGAGTCGGTAGAAGACAGAAAGACCACCGACTAACCTGCGGTGATTGAGTGAGAGGCCCAAAGACTCAGCTTCATTGCGGGAGATGCCAATGATCTTAAAAGCCCTGGTTTCGACAGCGTGAAGTCGAGAAAGGTGGGAGGCAGGAGCACCAGCCCAGAGGGGAGAGCAGTACTCCATCAGGCTACGGACAAAAGCTTTGTAAGTGGTCAGGAGCTCAAGAGGGCCGAGGAAGGACTTTGCACGACGGAGGATTCCCAGTCGGCGACTGGCTTTTGAGGCAAGGTTGGAAATGTGACTTTCCCAGGAAAGGTCATGGCAGATAGTGAGACCCAGAAGCTTGAAAGAAAAGACTTCTTCCAGAGGATTGTTGAGAAAGTGGATGGGGGTTTTGTAAACGGTCCTTTCGAAGAGACATAGTGAGAGTGTGAGATTTGTCTGGATTGAAAGACATGTTCCACGTGTTGGACCAGTTTGTGATTTTATCCAGATCTGCAGTGAGCGAAGAAGCTGCTGCTTGCCGGTCTGAGGGATGACAGATGGTACGGCAGAGGGTGGAGTCATCGGCAAAGAGAAATAGAGGATTTTCCAGAGAGTCCGAGAGATCATTGATGAAAACCAGAAAAAGAACAGGGCCCAGAACGCTACCTTGAGGAACTCCAGCCTGCACAGGAAGAGGGGATGAAAGAACTCCATTTAGGGCCACACGTTGACTGCGACAGGAGAGGAAGTCTGCGAGCCATGAGTGGAGATGGCCTTGAATACCATGGGAAGAGTTTGGTGAGTAGGGCAGGGTGCCAGACTGTGTCAAAAGCACGTGATATGTCCAGGGATACGGCTCGGATTTCCTGTCTGGCATTGATGACCTCCATCCATTGGTGGGAGAGCAGTAGCAGCATATCCAGGGTAGAGTGACCTGGTCTGAAACCAAATTGATGATTGGAAATCAAGCCATTGGAGAAGAGGAAGGATTTCATGTCTGAAGTGATGATGGATTCCATAACCTTGCTGATGATTGGGAGAAGGCTGATTGGTCTGTAGTTACAGGGATCTGTTTTTGCACCTTTTTTATGCAGGGCAGTGATGTTAGCAGATTTCCAAGCAGATGGCAGATGACCTTGGGAAAATGAGAGGGTGAATAGAACAGAGAGAGGGTGAGCAAGAGCAGAAGAGCAGGCTTTGAGGACACGTGGGCTGATGCCGTCTGGACCGGTTGCAGAATCTGACTCGAGGTTTGAAAGCAAGCTCTCCACCTTGTCAGGAGAAAAGGATACAGAGTCCAGGGACAGTTTGGTGCGACTGGGTAAAGTGGGTAGAGATAGTGATGGGTTTGGGACACAAGATTTAGCTGCAAACACCGAGTTTAGACATTCAGCTTTATCACGTGTGGAATCAGCAGTGCGGCTATTTGAGGTAAGGGAGGGGATGGAGGGGGAACATACACCTGAAACAGATTTGATTAAACGCCACCAGGATTTTAAGGAGGGAGAGAGGTTTGAGAGTTCAGACTTGAGATGAGAAAGATGTTGTTTTCTGGCTCTCCTGAGGGGAGATACACACTTGTTCCGAGCTTTGTGGAAAGAACTGAGATTGCCCTCAGTTGGGTTTGCTTTCCATGAGGCAAAGGCAAGTTGTTTCAGGACAACTGCCTCGCCACAAGCTTCAGTAAACCAAGGGCGGGAGGAAGGGTAAGACAACTGAACACGAGAGGGGATAAATCTGTGCATGAGGGAGAGCAAGTTTCTTTGAAAGAATTCCCAGGATGAGTTGATGTTTGAGAAAGTAGTGATAGGAGACCAGTCTGTAAGTTTGATGGCTGCTCGGAGACCCTGCCAGTCGGCTTGAGTGAAATGCCAGACTCGACGGCGGTGAGGTGGTTCTCTGATAACAGCCAGAGAGATGTCCACTTTAACAAGGACGTGGTCAGAAGAACCAATTGGAGCGAAGGAAGAGCAGCAGATATTGTCAGGGAAATTTGTCAAAATCAGATCCAGAAGAGATGGAGTACCATTGGTTGAGATCCGGGTCGGGAAGTTGACCGATTGAGTCAGTCCCAATGAGTCACAGAAAGCTTTTGCTGATGTCCCATGGCAGGTGAGAGAGGTACCCACACCTAGCCAACTGGCGTGATGACAATTGAAGTCGCCACATAAGAGGAAGAGAGAGTTTGGATGAGAAGATAGAAGATGGTCCATGTTTTCGGAGAGTGAGGTGTAGATGGAGTCATCACTGTTCGGTGGACGGTACAGTACACATATAAACATGAGGTGGGAGTGGAGGGGAAGCCGAAGCCAGAGGTATTCCTGGGGGTGTGGGGGAGTGAGAGCAGTGCAGGGAGAGTGAGGAATAGAGTCTTTGATGAAGAGAGCAACACCTCCACCAGGACGAGGCACAGGTCTGTCATACCGTAAGAGGGAGTAACCAGGGAGAGATACTTGGGAGTCAGACACGTCTTGGGAGAGGAAAGTTTCTGTTAGGCAGATAATGTCTGGTTTGTCAGTGGCAACCTGCATGGAAAGATCTGAAAGGTTTGAGCGAAGGCCCCGGATATTTGAGGTCCACACTTTTAATGAAGAGGTAGGGGAGGAGGCTTTGGGTGCAGGAGGTGGAGGGGCGGGGGAGGGTAGGACGAGGGACGAGGGGGAGGTAAGGAGGGTTGCTGAAGGAGTGTGGGGTATTGCAGAATAGCGAGGGGAGGGGGCCGAATGAGGAGGAGAAAAGGCTCTGTGGTGCTGGGAGAGAGGGGGACAAGAGACAAGGAAGATGGCAGTTGAGGATTTGAGGAGGTGGAGTGAAGAGATGGAGGTGAGAGGGCAGTGGAGGGAGGCAGGTTGGTGGATGAGAGGGGGGCAACTTCGAGAAGGAAGAGTGAGGGGGATGAAAGGTGGGAGAAAGGTGAGGGGGAATTTTTGAAAGAGGTGAGAGGGAGGCTTGGAGGGAGAAGAGTGGGATGGTTGCTTTGAGAGTGAGAGTGAGGGGTGAGGGGGTGAGTTGGCACTGAAGTTGGAAAAAAGAATGGTTGATGGAAAGCGAGCATCCATGGCAAACTGTGGTTTTTAAAAGTTTTAGGTCAGAGATGCGATTTAACACAATTCTTGATGGATGCAATGAAGGCGAATTCAGAGCATGGAGAGAAGAAGCGCTGTAATAGTTGGATTTTTTAGGCAAGGAATGAAGGAGAGGTCGAAATGAGAGCAGTCTGTTAAAATAGCAGAAGAGTAGTGCATTGTGAAACAGTAAAGAGTACCACATGTGCGAGAGAGGAAGATGAAGCATTATAAGATCGTTTTTGTTGTTAATATTAATGTATGAGAGAGTTCAACAGATTAGGTCATGGAAGTTTAAAAAAAAAAGAAATCGAGGAAGACGAGGAGGAAGTTAAGAGGAAGAAGAAGTAGCAGAATCGGGAGAAGGTGAGCGTGTTGTTGTTGTTGTTGTTGGGTATATATATATATATATATATATATATATATATATTTTTTTTTTTTTTTTGAGATGAGAAAGATTAGTTGGGAGAATGGGGGATGTTTGGAAAGTGGGGAGGATGAAAATTGAAGGTAATGGGGAGGATAGAAATTGAAGGTAATGGGGAGAAAAAACAAACAAACAAAAAAAAAACGATCGAACACCGAGTGGAACCGGTAGGCCTCAAGCCTAGGACTAGGCCTCAAACACCAGGTAAGAACGTCGACATAAATACTCACAAAATAGCACGATTTTTGAAACAAAACCGAACTAGGAACACACATTAACATGTAGGTGAGAAAATTAAACAGTTAAAACGGGACAAATAACAACCGGAACTTAACTTTGAGGACGTCAGCAGGGAGCCCCGAAGGAGACCTCTTGCCGCTCGAAACCGGAACCGTGATCAGTTCGATACTTTCTACTGTCATACTATGAGCAGTAGAAATGTCATGTCATACTACTATGAGCTGTATCATAGATCCGGCTGAAACTTTCGGAATGAAATTTTGCGTCAATAATGACAGTAGAAAGTATGCGGGGTTGACATAGTTTTTTGACCTTGACCTAATTTTCATGTCATTACCTAATTACAGACATTTAAACATTTTTCACCACAACTTGACGAAGGTTTGTCTGATCAGAACAGAATTGCCCACTCTAGAGAGCCGAGAGCAAGGAATACTTACACTAGACTTGCAGAATACCCGTCCCGGTGAAAAATCAAGGTCAAATGGCAGTCTGAATAAACAAACTTTTTTTGTCATTGCTCAATTTCACCAATGTGGAATCTCAAAGACCGCTTGACCTGTTTTTGCATCATAGTGTTCCTGCATTGAAGTTGTGCACCTCATATATCTGATTTATGTCCTTGACCTACATTTTCGGATAGGGACTTAATTAACTAAAAACATATTTTTTGATCATAACTTGAATAATTCTCCTCTGATTTTCATATGTTGAGTTTTATGGATAGATTGTAGATGGGGGCACATTATATTAATTTACATTCCATGCATAAATGTTGAAGGTCAAGGTCATATGGCGATCTGAAAATAATATGACTGTCATTGGATCTGGGGCACTGGGGGGGGAGGCTTACCCCTGGTGATCGTAGATATCAAGTTTAGATTTGATTTTGATGAAACATACTCTTTACAGAGCGTTGGTGCTGCCAAATAAGTTTCTTGGCAAAGGTTATACTGCATGGTTTGCCATCAGCCTGGCCCTGTGACTCTGGTCCCAGTTTCCCTTGAGAGACAAATTTCTTCACCCGACGGTAAGTTCCAAGACATCCACTGGCAACATCAGGGAAGATGGTCTTGAAGGCACTTCACAACTCTTCAGGATCCCCCAAAGCACCCAAACCCCCCAAATCTCTACTCAGCCTGTTCACAAACTCCTCAGCTACCGTCTCATCCTTGAGCTTGCCAACATCCAGCCGAGGCTGGGATCTTACCTTTCTCCTGGATTTAAGCTGCATCTTCAGAGTTGCTACAACAAGCCGGTGATCAGTATTAAGGAAATGAGCACTCCTGTAGACCCTGCAGTTCTGGAGTATCCTCCAGCGACCATCAACAAGCACATGGTCAATCTCCTTTGCCACACCACCAGCATTGGATATATCAAGTCCAGCGATGAGCCTGTGGGTGCTGAAACCATGAACCAGCCACCCTAAGTCCATGACTTCTTGCAAAGTCAAGGAACTTAGTGCTATTCTGATTCACAGTTCCAGACCAATGGGGACCAACACATGTCTCATAACCATCCCTATCAGTTCACATTGATGCATTGAAATCTCCCAAGACTAGAAGTGTATCTCACCTGGGGCACTGATTAACCACAGACTCGAGCGTGGCATAGAATGCGTCCTTCACGGTGAGATCACTCGCCTCAGTCGGAGCATAAACAGAGACCAGGGAAATGACACCCAAGGAGTGACGGATCCTTAGTCTCATAACACGCTCATTGACCAGTGTTACCTCAATTATTATCGATGGAGTCAGCTTATTGTGCACAGCTACAGCAACTCCTTGGGCATGGTAACCATCAGAGTGACCAAACCAATAGTAGGTGTAGCCACCCACCATGATCTCGTCGCAATCCGGTCTCCGAACCTCAGAGAGTGCTACAATAACGATGTCCAAACGCTTGAGTTCAGATGATAACAGAGACAGGTGATCATCCTCTCTTAGGGATAGGACATTCCAGGCACCCACCGGAAGGGACGGCCTCAGGTTAACCCATGGAGACTGCCGTCAGGTGGATGACATCTCAGCATCACCCCGACACACACTACCACAATCTGACCCTGGAAGGTTATCCCATGGTTTCCCTCCGATCATCAAAGATTGAGGGTCCCGAAGGCTTTTCCCCAATCCCATCATCCGGTGAGCTGCCTTGCCAAGGGAAGCTGCACACGAGATACTCCCACGGAGTGGGTTTTCAGATTTTTTTGCGTTTTTGTGTTTTGCGGAATGAAGGGTTTTACGGTGGCCGGAGTGCAAATCCTGCCACCAACCCCCTAAAAAAAAGTAACCTAACTGCAGGAGGGCGTCCGCAGACACAGTTGGGCACTAGATATGGATGGCCGTTGGCTCACAAGGAGCTCCTCTGTCCTTTAACAGGTTTTGTTTTTAATCCTGCTGGGTGTCCATATCCAAACACCCTCCTCACCAAGAAACTTGGTGGGGGAGACAGTTTCGTCGCCGCCAACCCGACCATGGAACAGGTTAGTACAGGTTTACATGGTACCTGTAGCAAGTCACAGATCTAATCTGACCTTAGTTCACATGTCGTGCATAGTTTTCCATCACGAAGATAATGAAGCATCATCAATGCATTTATTAATTCCAAAATTTGTCAAAATAAGCCTTGTAAAAAGGAAAACATTGTTGTTATGAGTCGTAGGCATCTCACAAATGATTCGTTCAAAATCAGTAAATTTCTAAATGATGTTCACCTGCTTAAAAGGGAATTGTGCATGCAATGGTGGCTGCTGGGAATGTACCAGCAGGAATTCAAATATCGGAAAAAAACTTTGTATGAGTCACGACGTCATTGTTCTGTCCAATGTATGGTGGATACAAATGTATGCATGACATCCCTCTCCAACACTCTATAAATGGACCCATTCTCTTTTGTAACTTCATTAATTCCAAAAATATCCTTTGTCAATAAACGTCTCTTTATAACATGTACTTCACCAGTTGGTGATCAGATCCATGGGGTGATCAATCTCTTTGTGAGCTCTTGCGCTTGGTTTTCAGACAATATTAATGGTTTTCCAATGTTATAATTAGCTCTTACTACCGAGGTGCCGTTTTGGAATTCTCTTTCATCTCCCAAGACATGGGAGTTATGACAAGCCCTTTCTTTTGGCCCAATGCTTGCCAAAAATCTATCAAGGAAATCGCACTATGAAGTGCAGAAAACAATAAAATGCGTGCCAGTCCATCCACCCACTGGGAGTACTCATGAGACGAAAAATCTATACTCAGTTTTAAAGTCCTAATATACCAGTAGATGCGACTCACATACTGCATTGGGGGCCGTACAGATATTACGGCAAAGCATTTTTCGACACCAAATCACTCACCCCCACCCCTGCCAACTGCATCACTCAACAATGGGCCAAAGACCTCCTCTACTCCCAATATTTACATAAAGTTGAGTGACCCAACCCCCACCTCCACCCCTCCCAAAATGATGGACCAAGCACCTACTCACTCATGCATTCCGTAATATATGGACAGCCCCTTGCTCTAATGCAGGCCTGAGTGGTTAGCAGTTCATGGGCAACACCAAAGAAAAGCAAACAAGCAGCCAAGAGGACACTCAAATGTGCAACATGAAAAATTTCCACATGGTACACCGCAGCACTTATGAATAGACACATCACAGAGATAGCCGCAGAGATTTGCCGCGTTTTACGATCGCTAGACAAGAGCAACGGAGCCTCATTTGTTTACCTTCATACTTCCACGCACAATGTCTTCTTTGCTGATTGAGTTTTCTTTAGGGAAAGAATTAGGGTGCATCATTTTACAAAGAAAACCCAATACAACAAATGTAATCTGCATTTTCACCCTCCCTCATTTTGAGTCATTGACTGGTGCTGTAACAATGGAGTGGCAGAGACATTGCTCGGAAATTCAGGGATTTGGACTCAAAATCGACCCGAAAGACAATAGGTAAAAAAATAATTGGTGAGAAAAGTATTTTTATCAAAGAAAAATCGGACGAAAAAAAAAAGTCCCACATTGCTTTCTTTTCTCCGATCGATCCCTGGTAATTCGCTGGTAGTTAGGTCAAGGGCACATTAAATGTGTGGAAAAGCAAACAAAGGATGGTGCACTCACTGTGGTCGTGAACTTGCTTTAGCATTGAAAGGTAGACACTTCATCCGTAATGTACAATATTATCATAATACACTCAAATAGAACAAAAGCTCATGCCAAAAATGATTACGCAATCTGCAACTGCATATTTCAGTGTCCCAAGTTTTGTTTAACAAAAGGAATTGTAAAGTTTGCGCCAACGATACTCATAAATTATTTAATTATCCTCCCATCCTCTCTTCCTGTCCGTTCGTCCCCTTGCTTGTTATGTCCAAGTGTTGCCCCACCACCCCCATTGTAAGTTCATACCCTCAGGCTTGAAGCTCTTCCATGAGCCTCAACCTCGTCTAGAAAACAAAATCCATTACATTTGTGAGCAGTTGGCGACAATTATTTGGAGACGACACCAGCACAATGGTCTTTATGAGTTCTCCTATCATTATGAACTCGTGGATATGCACCAGGAACACCTGCCAAGGACAGGTGATGGGATACTATGAGATTTAATAGGATGGGAGAGTCACAGAAGAATAAACACACCAACAGCAATCCTGTGATGGAATGGCGCTTGAAGAACTGCTCACTGGAATTCCGAAATGTCATCCAGTATTGGTGAGCGCTTTGAGAGAAGTCTACTTTCGACGAGGCCGAATGGAATACAAAGAGGAGTTGGAAGTCAAGTTCGATACAATTAACAATAAGCAGAATAGTAAAACTGTTAATTACACCAACAAATATTGGTGATGATGTGTTCGGGAGTGAGAGAGGAGAAATGAAATGAAAAAAGACATGTAAGTGTGTATCGTGTAGCGCCATTCCTGCTGGGAGTGGATTCTCGAGTCTGTCTGTCTGTCTCTCTCCTTTCCAGCGCGCCAATGCCGTGGAAGCAGCTTTCTGAACAAGGCTTATACTAGGTGGTTTGCCATTGCCTTCCCAGCAGTAGTTAGGGCAGGAGTTTGGAATTTGGCCATTATGCCAGCAACAGCTCACCTACTCTTCACAAAGGACACCGTGGATCTTTAACGTCTACCAATTAATGCCAACAGACCACCCGTCTAACGTCCACCTGAGGGACAGCAAACACATCGATGAATCACCCTGCCTGTGAAACACTGGGATGACAGTTTATAGCTGGGCTGAGATTCAAACCCAGGCTATACAGGTTGGAGTCGAGTGTGCATACCTCGAGGCCATCTTACCAGCCAGGAAGTGGATATTACAAGTCGTAATAAAATAAAATACTGCACTCTAATATATCTTATTAGCTTTATATAATACTGCCCGTCTCCATGCGTTTCTGTTTCATATGCACTTCCAAACTGCTCGGCATAATGAGTTGAAAGTTAGTTGTTGTACTTGGGGTATGCAGTGATTTTTTTTTTTTTTTAGAAAGTTAGAATGGTCACGATAAACTTAGGTTTTAACAATAAAGTGAGTGAATGATCAAACTATCCTGTTTGTTGCTTTTATGTTGTGTTTTTTTAACATTAGCAATTCTCTGTATGAAACGCATTCGCTTCAAGCTCCAATTTTAAAGCCCAACTTGGGTGCATTCATGGTCCAAGGAACGGACAGCGTCAGCAGGACTTATTTATTCCGTACGTATGATGAACGTTTTCTCAACAGATGAAAGAAAGTTTGAAAAAATCTCCAAAGAAACAAAATATTGGCAGGAAAACAAGTCGTACAAAGTGAACACTTGAAGTGTTCTCTCATACTTTTTTTTTCTCATACCCTCTCATGTTTTAGCTCTCATACGAGCCTCGACAAGGTATACAAAAAAAAAAACAGTCAGAGCTGTGGTTAGCCAGAAGCTCCAGCAAAAGCATCAACCTGATACCAATTGTGCTCTGCAATCTGAACCCAAACAAAGGTCTGTGCAATGGTGGAAGGCTCATCTTCATGAAGGCAAACAATACCCAACTACTTGAGTTTGAGTGCAAAATATCTTCTGGTGAACAAGCAGGCAGGATCGTTCTCATCACCCATATAACCCTTTAACCTCATGACGGAGACCATCCCCTTGAATGGCAGAGATGTCAGTTGCCTGTCCGGGTCGCTTTTGCAATCATACTAAGATATGCAACTTGGTGTCTGTGGCAGATGCATTCGGTCATTACTTCTGCAATCTCAACCAAACTTGCCAGAGGTTACTAAGGGTCATAGGACAAAGGTTGTAGCTCCTTGGTTTGCCCCACCCCACACCGGAGATTCAGAAGATGAACAGACTCCTATATCAGTGGTGGTGGGAAAGAGTATTACAATTTGCTTTCAACTCGACTGCCAAAACTCGAGGTCATTCCACGTTATTGTGGCGTTTTTCCAACAATAATTCTATTAAAAACTAGAAGGGCACTCGGTAGAACGGATACCTCCGCCACGTAATACCTGATCCACGAGAACATATCGGGCCCAATACATTTTTGAAACATCATGCTATACAGAGCTGTATCGTTTTTGGCCCTATCTCTCAATGGTGAAGAATCACTTTGTATATTAAACAATTCTCGTATCCAGATCCAGATTCGGATCTTCACCAAAAATCGAATCGAATCAAAAATCGAATCAATCAATGGATTTTAGCTCTCATACGAGCCTCGACAAGGTATACAAAAATAAAATAAAAAATTCGTCCTCGCGACACACCCAACATGTCCACCAAGTTTCATCCGAATCCGTCCACAATTTGTGGAGATATCATGAAATATATTAGTTTAGTCCGATCTCTCAATGGTGAAGAATCACTTAATTTTCGAGTAGTCGGATCCCGATCCACATCTTCACCAAAATCTAATCAGTTTGTCCCTTTCACACAACGGACCTGTTCACAAAATTTCATCCGGATCCGTCTACAACTTTTTGAGAGATCCTGTACACAAACAAACAAATGAAATTGCTCGTTGAGCAAGGAATTGTCAGAATAACTTTGTCATATCTCCATGATGTCTGAAAAAACAAAAACCTGGAAATCATTTTGGTTCTTATAAGTCGATAGTGCTACTGTTTAATGAGTTAGAGCACTTAGTTTGGTCATGATCATAACTTGGAAGTCAATCGGACTTGAAATGGCGTTTTGATCGCAATTTGAAAGTTTTGACCCGACCTCCCCTGACATTCGACCCCTTACCGCTAAGAAGGGTGTTGGTGTGACACCCCAATGAGACATGTGGTTGGATGCAGTATTGGAAGATGCACATTTTGGGTTTGGTTTGAAGTCGATACGACCGTTTTCGCGGACGTTATTGAGAAAATAAGAATTTCGGTTTTTCGGTGACCTTGATCTTTGACCTAGATTCACCAAAAACGACAAGTGTCTAAGTTGGACCATGGCCGACGTCTCTACCCAGTTTGGTCATGATCGCTGAAACGGCGTGGGTGCTACAGGGTAAACAAACACACAAACAAACAGACAAACAGACAGACACCGAATGACACACACAACCGACCGACATAATTGCTGAAATCCGAAGATTCCGGCAATTAACAAACAGACAGAAAGGGGAGAAAACATAACCTCCTTCGCATTCGATGGCGGAGGTAATAATAATAGTAATCTCAGTTGGATCTCGGGCCTCACAGTATCCGTCCGTAAAGCGGACACAGGTATAAAATCAAATGAATAAGTTTTTGCAAAATATTAAAAAGAAAATTCAAGAATCAAACATAAATCTTTACCAAGTCTGGTAATTATCTGGAAATTAAGAGCATCGCTCGAACTGGTATTGAACACAACTTCCAGGAATGGAGACAACTTTATGCCCAATCAAATGTAATCTCCGGAGAAACGTTGACAAACTGCCTGTGGAACACATTTCCTCAGTCTCTTCAATCTCATTCTTCCCTCCAGGGCTTCAAGACAGCTGTTCGCCACCATCTCAGGTCAACCCCCATCCACTACCATGATCTTTTCTACCCCCATTAACTCTCCCAAAGCCCACATCTTTCTAGGGTTTCTAGTTTTTCCGTCCACTTTTGTGATTGAGAGTTTGTAGCTGTATCCTTCGTGTTCATCTTGTGTCCTTCCCTGGCACTCACTCTTCCCCACGTTCATTATTTCTCCAGGTGTCCTTCTATTTTCTCCTTCATCCCTGTTGCTGGTGTGTTCCTATCCCTCCAAACACACCCTGCCGGCTGCCCCCCATCTCTCTTTCTACTGTTGTTTTCGTTCTGTTTGGTCCTGATCTGTTCTGTGTTCTAGCTCCTCCATGAGCCTCAATACCCTATACAAAAACACATTCTAAGAGCCTCCAAACATATATATTTTAATATATTCTGACAAAAAGACAACTTTTGGAACTCTGAACACCTCCCCCCCACCTCCAACCTTCCATTCCCCCTAAATTCCTGCTGGCACATTCTCACACCCATCAATTTGTGCCACAACTGCTCCACGTCTTCTTGGATAAACAACTCCACATCGAAAAGTGAAAAAATTTGGCCAAACACCTTCAAGTGATTAAAACACTTATTAACGGCAAAGCAAAGTGCCATATTTATTCTCACGTCCATAACGTTGAAACATTCTCTCCACCTCGAGCCAGTAAAACATGTCACACATAAAAAAGGTGTATGACGCATTGCATAGTATACACTGTACATATACGTTTGATAATATCAATTCCATCCCCGTACAGACTCAGTCGTGATCGTATCAACATTCATTCACACCGTTCACTCAGGATACAGCCTCCATCTCTCTCGTACCTTCCACTTCCTTTTCATTACATTAACCAAACATCCGTCCATCATTCAGTTGTGCAATAAGCTGCACAGAAATGCACCTTCAAAGGAGTGTCGCCCAGCACAGCTCACCCTGCAGTTTTAAAAACTGCAAATCAGATGAGTAAAGTTGGATGGATGGATTAAACCATTAGGTCTTGAATAAAGCTTTTGCTCGAGACATCAGGTTATCGAAATAACAATAGTGTATTACTTTCCATATTGTAGTAAATATTGATAAATCCAGTCCTGCGAATTCACAGTATGCTGTGTATGGCATGATGGCCTCGTACGTCGTATCTTTCTTGGGAACATCCAGTACTACGTGGCATGTACACCGAGGCAGGCAGCGGCTGTGTGCTTCAGAGCTGGCATATCTTGTTAATATGTGATCTCCGGTACTTTCTGATATCACGATCCATATCACAAGCACATACTGTTGATGGAGGAATAATTCAACAATGCAACCCAATTCACAAGAGCAATACAACTTAATGATTGTTAATTATTTTTTTGTGTGTATTCCTTGTTATTATTACCCACACCACCGAAGGTGGACGCAGATTATGTTTTCACCCCTTTCTGTCTGTTTGTTGGGTCGCCAAAATAGGTGACCCTTATTGTCAGTAATTCTGTCTGTTTGTTTGGATGTTTGTTCGTTTGTCATCAGCATAATTGGTAGTAAACGTGGGTGGATTTTGACCAAACTCGGGTGGTAGGTACATCTTATGACCTAGTGCTTTGGAAATTGTGATGGTTGCTAGGGACACTTTGGTTCCCTAGCAACAACCGAAAAACCTTCAAAATCGGTACCGTTCACGCGAAATCAATTCCAAAAGTCATTATCCCATGTATGGTTATGACATTTGGCACGAATGATCTACAGGTGATGCTCTATCAAATATACTCCGATTTTTGTGATATATGGAATACTTTACCGGCAGCGCCCCCTACAATTAGGGTATGCGCGAACATTGAAGGCCCCCTAGCGACCAGGTGAGTGCATCGATACGAATGAAACTTTGCAGGTTCATGGTACTCAATGAGTACTACACCTTTGCCTCAGGACATATTGACCGATTTCACTTAGGTCAGGGGTCAAAGGTCAATTCGTGCAAAAATCGATAATATGCGAGAGCTGGAGGTGTCTTCGTGCCAAATGCTACTCCTCCTAGGGTTATGGTCGGATGGTCATGAAAATTCACACTAATTGTCTGGAATACATTGTGCACAAACGACCGAGCCGGATTTTCGATTTAGATCTTTGTTCACCCACAGCACCTCCTCGAACTTTGGGGATTTCCGATTTCAAACCGCATTTTTGGTACTTTTCATTCAAATGGATACAAAGTAGTTATCAGTAGATGGAACTGGATGAGATTTGATATGCATAATCTTAAGGTGATTCCCTATCCGCTATATGACATCCATTTTGCTCTATATCTTATAGTTTCCATGCTCGGCGAACCATCGCCGCCTACCAGCTTGTTCTGTCTGTTTGTTTGTTTGTTTGTGTACAGGAATATCTCAAAACGTTTTGGACGGATTCAGATGAAACTTGGACACATTGGATATGCGATAACGTCGAATTGATTTGATTTCAGTGAAGATCTGGATCCAGATCCGACTACTAGAATTTTTATAGTGGTTCTTCACCTTTGAGAGATAGGGCCAAAAACGATATAGCACTGTATCACATGATATTTCAAAAATGTATTGGGCCCGATATGTTCTCATGGATCAGGCATTACAGGGTGGAGGTATGCGCTCTACTGAGTGCCCTTCTAATTTAGAGTGCATTAAACAATAGCCTGCATACTATCAGACTGGAGAACATATAATCTGCTATATATCTACATACGCAATGGATCTGTTTCCATTGAGCATCTGTTGTGACATTTCTAATTGTTCTCATGCGCAAAATGCCCCAAGTGTGCAAATGAAGACTTACAGCATTAGATTGTCAGAATGCTGAACGTATGCTACAAGTCAGCAGAATATGTGTGGCTGTGGTCAGACATAACAGCAGTCAATGGATTAACAGGTTACTGTTGACCGTGTGCCAGGAAATTGTTCAATCCCAAAAGTGGCGCGTTTTAGTTGTAAAAAAAAATGACTGATGGTTACGATAACATATGTATTGTCAAAAGCAGTGTCAGAGAAAGGTTTGCAACCTCAACAATTTGCTGATATGAGTACAGAATGTGATACTTGTCAATGCTGTGCTGTTCCCAGTACACTTTATTTCCCATTGATGGCTTTTTCTTGAAAGCACTAAATTATATTCACATCATTGACCTGCAATGTCTCCACCAAGAGAGAATGTGGTTCAGCCCATTTTGGGCTAAAGATAGAGTGTAATAATCTATTCAACTACTTTAACCACTCAATCTATGAGGTTAGGAAATACTTCCTTATGTGCTTTGTTCAATTAAACCATGTCTTCAATGAGCATCTAAACAGGCTCGTAACCATGACCACAAATCTGACACCATCAGGTTGCTGACTATCCCAAACCCTTTGTGCACAGTTGACAATCAGTAAGAGTATTCTGAATTGAGACTCGTACTAGTTTATTTATTTTTATATTAACCAGCGATCCATTATGTGATTCACTGCATTGCATCTGTCATCTCGTGCTCCATCCTCGAGTCATTCAAGGATGTTGCCCATCACTAGATACCTCATGGTCTCTGGGCTATTGTACATTTGCTAATGCCACTGCCAACTTTCAGGTTTGTGTCTCTCCTTCACATACTGTGTAGCTTTTGTCCACCTGTTTCCCTGCACTGCTCAGCCAGTCTATGGACCCACAACCTTCGTCATCTTGCTATTCCAAAAAAAAAATTGACTTCTGCATAAAAAAATCCATCACTGTGGCCATTAGTGAGAGGTGACCATGAAACAGAGGAAGTACTGAAAAAAGAACAGAGTGAATAAGAGCGAGAATTGCTTCGCAACATATGTCCCCTACTGACGAGATGGGACGGACGGACGGACGGATGGAGAGCAAGCCTATGGTCCCCTCCGGTGAAACCGGTAGGGGACTAATAAGTGAGGTTTTTCTTTAATGGAAGGAATTTCCACCCACATGATGGTACTTGCAAGTTTGGCAGCACTTTGGCAGTCTCTGTGGGGCCAAATCCCTCTTAGAGAGACTTGGTGATCTATCAAGCCCACAATGTTTATATTTTCTTTGTGCTTCCTTGCTGGCTCACAGTAAGAATGGCAGGAGTTCAGATAATACTTGTCATACTTATGCAAGAAAGAAAATCTTTCCTTGGCATTCAGCAGCTCGGCTGCAACAGTTTATTTGTAATAAGATTTGAAAACATGATGTGTATGTCTGGATCCTTGACAAACTGGAGCTGTTCAAAATGAATGACCGCTATTGACATTCTAATGTTGTTGGCATGACCTAAATGATCCCAAAAAAGAAAGTACTCTAAGGCCACCTAGAACAATATTCAGCAAGGGTTTGGAACAGTGCTATCGCAAAAGCCGGCGCTATGTGCGTGCAACCCTACTCAAAATGTCCACAGGCACCTACTTACGTTTAAAGCATTCTTCGCCGCTTCTGCTTCAGATCTGCTATCAAACATTGCAAATCCGACAGGCTGCAAAAGGAGGTGGAAATGAGGGTGGGGGGGGGGGGGGTTGAAAAACATGATAAGCATTCCAGAATCACAAGTTCAGATTATGCTGCTACCAACGGCATGCCTTCCCTAAACAGCCCTTGTTGGCATTGCATAAGCAAACATTCTTATGAGAGGCACTATAACAGAGCATGCACTGATGGTGAAAGAAGGGAAGCAGCTAGTTTTGGCTCAAGGTCAAGCAAGGACAGTACGTCAGTGAATTGAAATGCTTTCAGCTGCCTCCCTGGCTGTCACTCGTGCTGGCAGATAAAGCAGGTCAGATCCTGAAGGGAATGCCCACAGCACTTCCATTAGTTCATCAAAGCTATGCTCAAAGCCCAGGCTGAAAATAATTTTTTTAAGGCAGAAGAAAGACATTAAACCTTTGAGATTAGTTCTTAAGTGAATTGAGGTAGATTAAGCAAGTAAACACCAGTCTAAATGAAAGGGGGTACTTTGTTGTGGTTTGGAGCTTCTCAATAAATAAAAAGAAACCAATAATATTCCACTGCAGTAACCACAGAGTGCAATACGATCAGGATGTCTCCGTACATACTCTTTTATGGGATGTCTACATATTGGAGACAAAAGGGACGCGAAAGGGAAGCAACTTAAGAAAACAAGATTGAGAAAAGAAAAGGAATCAGGGAGGAAAGGTGAGAAAATGGAGGACAGGGGGGTTGAGGAGGATGGAGAAAAATCGAAAGAGATTTGGAAGTAAAGTGGAGAGTGTGGGAAATGAAATGTGTGGAACCCATTGAAAAGTAAAATATCTCATCATATTTACGTACGTAATATGTGAACGGTGCTTTAAGCAGAGGGAAAGAAAGTTCAGTTTGCACTACCTTGGTAATTGTTTGAGCTTTTGTTCAAACGTTAATTTCTTGAAAATGGAAAGGAACATTTATTTGCAAAAAAAAAAAAAATCTTGAGGTCTTCTTTTCTCCCCAAGTGACAAAAATAACAATAATGAGTTTCCTTCCAAGGAACTTCGAAGCAGGAGGACACCATTAAGTCCACCAAAGCTTGTGCTGTTATTACCAACCTATGGTAGTTTGTTCATGCTCTGTGTCAAGCAAGGAAGGAACACATATCATTATTGAAGCCTTTGGTATGACACGGCAGGGTTCAACCCGCCAACCTCTCAGAATCAGAGTCAGGGCGGACGCGATAACTATAACGCCACCGAAGCAGGTAACAGCACATATTCCGTACAGTTCGAATTAAACAAGGCAATTAAAAGATACAGGTAATAATTAAAATAGTTATAAATAAATACAACCAGCATTGGGGAGAGGAGAAGGAATTTCTCTCTTGAATAAAGCAAATGATCATGCAAGCATAATGCATCTTGCCTAAGCCCGAAGCCAACCACTTTTGTCGAAAACCCATTATGTTCTTTAACTCTCTCTCTCTCTCCCTTAATGTCCATACATTTATCGAGGTTTCTTTTCATATGGCCAGGAAAGAATGCCACTTAAAGTTCCACAACAACAGGCCATAATGGTACCGTCTAAGTGGTGGTGGCTGCTGTGCCTTGCTAGGACACCATCACTCGAGCCTTATCACCGGTTCGAGTGTCCCGCCATGCCAGGCGGACCCGTCACACCCGCCATGGTGGCTGGCTGATTACATTATCAGGCACGGACAGAAATGAGGAGGATTCACAGAAGCGGGCGAGTGACAGGTCTATTTTGGGGCACCAGGACTCAAACGGCAGGCAGAATGGCTGCACAATGCAGCTTCTGCTCGGCAGGCCGACGTGAACTGGAAATCGACCACCCAGCAAGAGGAAGGCAGGGGAATGAAGTATAATTGGCCTTCTTATGCATTTCAAGTAAAGTGTTCTCTTACTTTCAAAAAACACATCAGTTATACACAATTTACGTCGATCAAGTGACGAAGCTCAAGCCACCCTGCAATCAAAGAAAAACCTACTGAAATAGGGTTTGACACCCACAGGCTGCTTGGTTATAGGATTAGTGTAAAGATATTTACCGAATCTGTAACACTAATGGCTTGCACTGTTATTGATGCAAAACAAATAAATAAATAATGACAAAACCCACCAAATTGCAACCATACATGTTCATTTTCATTCAAGCCCGATCCCCATAATATAAATTAATCTCGTTGGGAAAGATATTGAAAAAAAACTAATATAACCCTGTAAGGACAGAGTGGTAACATGCCATTCCTTGACAATGATCGGCTGCTTACATGGAACAATAGGCATATGTTCCGTTTTCTCAAAATTAATGTCTCAGGTCTTGAAATTCTCGTCTTAGTGTCATCATGTACGTCTTGAAGGGCATCAGTCAATAATTCTGATGGAGAAATCTCTTCATAGCCTTCACTTTTCTTTGCGTCATAACAACATGGCAGGACAGCCAAGAAGTACAGTATGCACATTCGCCGAAGAAAAGTTGTCTAGCCCGGGTATGAATCTCAACTCAGCTGTAAGCCGTCACCCTTGCGTTCCGCAAGGATGGCGATTCATCAATATGTCCATTGCCGGAGAAGCAGTCTGCCAGCACCGGTCATTGGTGGATGCTAAAGATGTCTCACAAAGACTAGGCGAGTCATCGCTGACACCTTGAACAAATCACAAATCCCTGCCACCTTTAATCAAGTGTCCTGCGGCGTTGCAGCGGTCTGTCCAGGACTGATTCAAGTCTAGAAATGTTTCTTCACTTGTGAAAACTGCTGTCAAGAAACCGGGTCATCAATATTATTATTCGTCATGAACAACATCAAATAATTTATTCTTACTTTGTATTATTCTTCTACCCGTTCATCCTTCCACCTGTAAATTTTCTCTTCCTTTTGTTCAGTATATCCGAATGGACTTCATGAAATCAACTATGTAGAATATTAATAAAAATGAGATGCTCACAACAGTCCAAGACACTCCAACTTTATGTTTGAATAACACTGTTAATTTTACTAATCTCACAGTAAGTAGTTACAGAAGAGAAAAGTTTCGGGAAATATATTATGCTATTCGATCAACATGGTGATGTTGAGGAATTTCTGCAGATCCATATGCTTTGAGAATCCATTCAATTAGATTTTATTTTTTTGTTTGCTGAAGGGTTTAGTTTTATTTATTTATTGTTTGTTTGTTTATTTGTACATTGTCTAGGCATTGGAAAGAACTTCTGAACAAAGGCAGAACTGAGCCTCCTCTTGGTCGTAGGTGAGAACCTTGTGTTCTTACCCATCGTTAGAGGAGTTTGACTTCTATTAAATAAATTAATTTCAAATGCCATTGAAAATTTGGTGTTTGTAAACAAGCATCATTGTGCTTACAGTTGTACAACACAGCCATGGGCCACATAGTGCTGTGAGTTCAAGAATTGCAGTCAACTTTGAGGATTTCAAGACAATTAAGACCAACGATGGAGCTTGGGCCACATTTGAAACTAGAAGGGCACTTGGTGGAGCGCATACCTCCGCCATGTAATGCATGATCCACGAGAACATATCCGACCCAATACATTTTTGAAATATCATGCTATACAGTACTATATCGTTTTTGGCCCGATCTCTCAATGGTGAAGAATCACTTTAAAAATTAAATAATTCTTGCATCCACATTCTGATTTGGATCTTCACCGAAATCGAATCAGTTCGTCTTTGTCACACACCCAAACTTGTCCACCAAATTTCATCCGAATCTGTCTGCAACTTTTTGAGATATCCTGCACACAAATAGACAAACAAGAAAAAGACGTGCAGAGCACGATACTTGCAAAATCCACCCCCTCTCCAAAGTTTTTTTTGGTGAAGTGATGGAAGTGGGATATCCATTACATAAAAATGTACAGACTCTGCTACATCATTGGTATTTTTGTGGTAATGTTGGTGATTGGACTGGTAGAGCATAGCAAATTGTTTTGTAGGTGAACCTCATTGGACTGGTCGAGCATTGCGAATTGTTTTTGTATTTGAACCTTCGACATTGCAAGTCCCATGTGACTCCCATCTGTCGGTTCTTCTGTTTTTCCGTGTTGTTTTGCCATCCGTTAAATCTACTCTTACCGAATTCCTATCTCATACAAACACAATTGTTTTTAAAAAGCAAACAGTCACGACTCTCCAACATGCACACATTACAAGTTACATTATTTGAGTAAATAAATTTCAAAACCATAATTAATTCATTGTACAACTGAGCTACAACTGAGAGAACTACCTTTTCTACAAAATCATGAACAGGTGAGGATTTTTTTTTAAATATCAAATACTAATCAACATAAATATACCGCACAGTTATTTTGTTACATATTAATTGAGCAAATTAATCATCGTGAATATTAATAACCCCAAGTTATTCATAAATTATATAAAAGTAGGTGAGAAAACAGGTGACTCATTCATGTGATGAATTGACACAACTTCACAATGTCAAATGCTGTAAAGCAATCTTCTGCAATTGTGTGCATGGCTGGATCATCGGCTCCATCTCTACCTCCACCTCTCTACCTCAACAGGCTTTGCACAACTCTGGCCATGGTACGATTGGCCAACTTTGCACACCAGTTCTCTCATTTACCATCATAAATATACGCTAGTCACATTCTCAAATGACAGGAAATGACACCTGCAATTCCCTCAGGATATTCACCTGGACGCATCCACATGAGCATGATTTGCTTATTCCTTTGTCCTTCCTCTTATTTCCGTTTGCCAGTCGAGCATAGCGTTGCTTGCCTGTCGCCATTTGCAAGTTAAACAATTTTATCACAGTGAGACATGCTAAATTACTAGATAAATTAAATCACTGGCATCTCAAACATTATATTTATGCAAAACACAACAAAAAACGAGAGGTAATAATAATAATAATTTTTAAAAACGAAATCAAACACATTTTCCATGAACAGCAACCAAACCAAAACAAATATAACTAGAGGGGGAGCACTCGGTCGAGTGCAAAACCTCCGCCGCCAATAGTGCTGGGTCACTTAAGTGAACCTGATATCCTATTCATTGTAGGTCAAAATGGATCAGACTCTACTGAACCACGATTGAATAAACTAATCCAGATCGACGCGCATGTAGAAATGGCCAAAAAAAATCGAAAGATTTTTGAAAAAAAAGTTGCAAAAAAGTTATTTTTCCCCTAACAAAATTTTTTTTTGGGGGGGGGGGTTGGAAATCACTTAAAACATGTAGAAATGCCAAAAAAAATTCTAATATTTTTCAAATAAAATCGAAATTCTTTTTTGGACCAAGTCCAAAATCTAATGGCATGATCCTTGGACCATACCTAATCCCCCCACCAAGTTTCGTCGAAATCCGTCCAGGAGTTTTTCCATAATACTGTTCACAAACAAACAGACAGGAGTGAAAACAGTAACCTTCGTCCATCTTCGATGACGGAGGTTAATGAAACAAATGGAAACAAGAAAAAGAACAATCAGAGATTTTCAGACCCTCACCAGGACTTGTTTTGTGTGGTGTTCGTGTAGTTTTGTGCAGTGTATTTTGTGTGGCGTTTGTGTACTGGTGTGTTCTGTAATTAATGAGACATAATTAGAACTGCCACTTCATAAATGCTGGCAGTGATGACAGGTTCAGCCATTTCAGAAAAGCAGATTTTTGAAGGTTTTTTTAAAATAAAAAAAACAATATGGCTGCGAAATCACATGACCAATGACGTCATCAAAAAATTTTGTGGACCATTTTATCCCTCGATGACCCTCAAAAATGTTCATGCTGATCGGATGTAGCGTTATACATATGCAATCATGATGTCATAACGAAGGCACGATATACATCATTAAAAAAAATCAGTCATTCCCCATGAGTACTTGCAAAGTGCCAAGTTTCAAATTTTTCTTTGGTGCGGCTTCAGAGAAACAGAGGTTCAAAGTTTTTCCAGTTTTCCAACAACACTGCCAGACCATGTGACCGTTGACGTCATAATTATCATTAAAACATTCTACATGAGCATTCGCACCAATGGTGAAAATTTTGTCTCGATCCGCCAAGCGGTTGCAGAGAAAAACATGAAAGTTCTGTGCGGACAAACAAACACAAAAGCAAGCAGTCATAGACTGGTACTTATGAAATCGCCAACCTGACCTCTGACCTTGTCTTATAAAAGCTGTCTCGAGAGATGGTAGCGACGAAAAACCAGAAGTTTCTACAATGATTCTGTACCAAACCATCAAAAAACGTAACGTCGACTGAAGCAAAAATCTCCATTTCTCCACGCAATTATTTAATATTATTTTGTTAAAGTCACAAAACCGTAATATTCGGCCATCCACCAACAATCTTTATATAATCCGACGGCTTAGCGAGTCAGGCATGCGACGATAACCTTTATTGGGAGAAAAAAATGACTTTTAAACACCATCTTTATCGAAAACACCATCAGCGCGCACACGCAAAACCTTTACGTGATCAACGACGCCTCTGCTCGAGCGCGCTTCACCACGTGACGAGCTGTGACGCGGCGAGTGAAATATTTTTGTACAATCTTAAAACATCTCCAAAACATCCGATTTTTACCAGAATTTCGACAACCGAGTTTTAAGCGTCCTAAGCGATCGCAAAAACTGAAGACAAAATGAAAATCGAAGTTGAAACCAACTCGTAACGTTGACCGAAGCAAAAATACTCCATTTCTCCACATGAATTTACGGAATTATGTTTGACCTCACTGTGACCTTGACCTTTGACCGATTTTGACCAAAATATAATCAGCGCTAGCCATCACCCTCCTGAATCACGTGGTGTAATTTGACATTGGTAGCTTCGTCCGTTCTCGAGTTACCGTGCCTACAAACAAACACACAAAGACACACACACGCACACACACACACACAAACAAGCAGTCATAGACTGGTACTTACGAAATCGTCAACTTGACCTCTGACCTTGTCTAATAAAAGCTGTCTCTAGAGAAGGTAGCGACGCAAACCAGAAGTTTCTACGATGATTCTGTACCAAACCATCAAAAATCGAATGTTTTGGATGTCTGACCTCACTGTGACCTTGACCTTTGACTGATTTTGACCAAAATCTAACCAGCGCTAGCCACCACCCTCCTGAATCACGTGGTGTAATTTGACATTGGTAGCTTCTTCCGTTCTCGAGTTATCATTTTTTGGATGTTTGACCTCACTGTGACCTTGACCTTTAACCGATTTTGACCAAAATCTAATCAACACTAGCGATCACCCTCCTGAATCACGTGGTGTAATTTGACATTGGTAGCTTCTTCTGTTCTCGAGTTATCTGTACCAAACCATCAAAAATCGAATATTTGACCTCACTGTGACCTTGACCTTTGACGGATTTTGACCAAAATCTAATCAGCACTAGCGATCACCCTCCTGAATCACCTGGTGTAATTTGACATTCGTAGCATCTTCCGTTCTCGAGTTATCGTGCCTACAAACAAACAAACAAACAAACAGAAACGGAAGTCATCAATATACTTTTGAAATCTTTAGATTTCGTAAGTAACAAGCAGTCATAGACTGGTACTTATGAAATCGTCAACTTGACCTCTGACCTTGTCGAATAAAAGCTGTCTCGAGAGAAGGTAGCGATGCAAACCAGAAATTTCTACGATGATTCTGTACCAATCCATCAAAAATCGTAATGTCGACCAAAGCAAAAATCTCCATTTCTCCACGCAATTATTTTATATTATTTTATCAAAGTCACAAAACCGTAATATTCGGCCATCCACCAACAATCTTTACATGATCCGACGGCTCAGCGAGTCAGGCATGCGACGATAACTTTTATTGGGATAAAAAAATGACTTTTAAACACCATCTTTATCGAAAACACCGTCAGCGCGCATACGCAAAAACATACGTGACTCAACGACGCGTCTGCTCGAGCGCACTGCATCACGTGACGACCCGTGAAATATTTTTTATACAATCTTAAAACGTCTCCAAAACATCTGATTTTTACCAGAATTTCGACAACCGAGTTTTACGCGTCCAAAGCGATCGCAAAAACCGAAGACAAAATTAAAATCGAAGTTAAAACGAACTCGTAACGTCGAGCGAAGCAAAATCGAATATTTGACCTCACCATGACCTTGACCTTTGACCGATTTTGACCAAAATCTAATCAGCGCTAGCCATCACCCTCCTGAATCACTTGGTGTAATTTGACATTGGTAGCTTCTTCCGTTCGAGTTATCGTGCCTACAAACAAACAAACAAACACACAAACAAACAAACAAACAGAAACGGAAGTGATCAATATACTTACGAAATCTTTAGGTTTCGTAAGTAACAAACACACAAACAGAGGACGGAAGTCATCAATATCCTTACGTAATCTTTAGATTTCTTAAGTAACAAACTTACTCTCTTCTTACCCTCTCCTCAATGCAATACCCTCTTCTTCGGCGAGGGTAGTTATCTCATTCACTTAACAGTACCATTACAGCATCAACTAGAACGGCACTCAGTGGAGCACATATCTCCACCATGCTGAACAGTTTACGTTTTGTATCCCACTGCTAGGCCGGAACTACATCCAGATCTGAACCAAAATCGAATCGGTTTGTTCTTGTCACGCAAGAACCTGTCCACCAAGTTTCATCCAAATCCGTCTGTAACTTTTTGAGATATTTTACTCACAGACAAACGAACAAGAAAGATATCGTGCAGAGCACGCTACTTGCGGAAACCCAAAAACAAATTTGATGTTAAAAATAATTAATTGGTGGTTGAATTCAGTGACCTGATATACAAATCCTCTTCAAACAGACAGGGGTGAAAAACATAATCTCAGCCCACCTTCAATGGTGGAGATAATTATGTGGGCATTATGGTCAAGAGGATGGACAACTCAACATGTGATTTGAACTTGACAAGTTATCATTGAAAAAAAAATGAACGATTTGTGTTGGGCTGTCTTTTTGTTCTTTTTTAAGCACGTAGTTAAGTCCACCAACGAAGGTTCTGTTCTGTTCTTGCGTATGGCAGCTTGGCTGCTGTGATAGCTCTCATTTCTTGGAAACCCAGCTGTGCCGCTGATGCTGTGCCCCTATACCAGTACACTGGTATGGATTTTGCCAGCCTCAGAAGGATGACAGGCAAAGTCAACCCCACCTGGTGTTAATTCAGCAGCCAACTGGGCTCAAACTCAGGACCCTAAGACCCTAAGCCAGCTGCCCGAGCCGCTAAGCCAACACTAGGCTGCCAACAAAGGTCAGACAGAGGTTATGTTTTCACCCTCTGTTTGTCTGTTTGTCTGTGAGCAGGATATCTCGAAAAGTTATGGACGGATCGGACAAAACTTGATGAACAGTTAGGTGTGTGTCAAGGATGAATTGATTTGACTTTGGTGAAAATTCCGATTCAGACTCAATAATTTTTTAATTTTCTTCAAGTGATTCTTCATCATTGAGAGATGGGGCCAAAAACGATCTACTGTATAGCACGATATGTCAAAATGTTATGGACGGATTCAGACTAAACTCGGTGGATGAGTTGCGTAGGTGACAAGAAAGAGCCAATTCGATTTAGATTTTGGTTCAGGTCTGGATGCAGATCCAGCCTATCGGTGGAATACAAAACCTTAACTGTTTAGCCTGGCAGAGGTATGCGCTCTATCATGTGCCGTGCAAGTTAAGCAAGTGTGTTTAACTAGACTCGGTGGTGCAATGGTTAGAGCACCTACTCCGATTGTGGGAGGTAGGTGGTTTGAACCCCAGCCAAATCATACCAAATGCTTCAAAAAAGGTACGCGCTGCTTGTTTAGGCCTAGGTCACATTTGCTCTACGGCGAGGATACGGCAGCCGTACGCTCTCTGAATTGACAGAAACGTGTGGCGGCCGCAGAGAAACTCAGGTGGCCTCAGGGAGGCCCTACGCCGTTTGGCAATATTTTACAGGCCGTAGGGGCGTCGTGGAATTATAGCGCGGAGTTATAAGGTCATCACGCCAGTTGGCTAGGTGTGGGTACCTCTCTCACCTGCCATGGGACATCAGCAAAAGCTTTCTGTGACTCATTGGGACTGACTCAATCGGTCAACTTCCCGACCCGGATCTCAACCAATGGTACTCCATCTCTTCTGGATCTGATTTTGACAAATTTCCCTGACAATATCTGCTGCTCTTCCTTCGCTCCAATTGGTTCTTCTGACCACGTCCTTGTTAAAGTGGACATCTCTCTGGCTGTTATCAGAGAACCACCTCACCGCCGTCGAGTCTGGCATTTCACTCAAGCCGACTGGCAGGGTCTCCGAGCAGCCATCAAACTTACAGACTGGTCTCCTATCACTACTTTCTCAAACATCAACTCATCCTGGGAATTCTTTCAAAGAAACTTGCTCTCCCTCATGCACAGATTTATCCCCTCTCGTGTTCAGTTGTCTTACCCTTCCTCCCGCCCTTGGTTTACTGAAGCTTGTGGCGAGGCAGTTGTCCTGAAACAACTTGCCTTTGCCTCATGGAAAGCAAACCCAACTGAGGAGCAATCTCAGTTCTTTCCACAAAGCTCGGAACAAGTGTGTAGCTACCCTCAGGAGAGCCAGAAAACAACATCTTTCTCATCTCAAGTCTGAACTCTCAAACCTCTCTCCCTCCTCAAAATCCTGGTGGCGTTTAATCAAATCTGTTTCTGGTGTATGTTCCCCCTCCATCCCCTCCCTTACCTCAAATGGCCGCACTGCTGATTCCACACGTGATAAAGCTGAATGTCTAAACTCGGTGTTTGCAGCTAAATCTTGTGTCCCAAACCCATCACTATCTCTACCCACTTTACCCAGTCGCACCCAACTGTCCCTGGACTCTGTATCCTTTTCTCCTGACAAGGTGGAGAGCTTGCTTTCAAACCTCGAGTCAGATTCTGCAACCGGTCCAGACGGCATCAGCCCACGTGTCCTCAAAGCCTGCTCTTCTGCTCTTGCTCACCCTCTCTCTGTTCTATTCACCCTCTCATTTTCCCAAGGTCATCTGCCATCTGCTTGGAAATCTGCTAACATCACTGCCCTGCATAAAAAAGGTGCAAAAACAGATCCCTGTAACTACAGACCAATCAGCCTTCTCCCAATCATCAGCAAGGTTATGGAATCCATCATCGCTTCAGACATGAAATCCTTCCTCTTCTCCAATGGCTTGATTTCCAATCATCAATTTGGTTTTCAGACCAGGTCACTCTACCCTAGATATGCTGCTACTGCTCTCCCATCAATGGATGGAGGTCCTCAATGCCAGACAGGAAATCCGAGCCGTATCCCTGGACATATCACGTGCTTTTGACACAGTCTGGCACCCTGCCCTACTCACCAAACTCTCTTCCCATGGTATTCAAGGCCATCTCCACTCATGGCTACCAGACTTCCTCTCCTGTCGCAGTCAACGTGTGGCCCTAAATGGAGTTCTTTCATCCCCTCTTCCTGTGCAGGCTGGAGTTCCTCAAGGTAGCGTTCTGGGCCCTGTTCCTTTTCTGGTTTCATCAATGATCTCTCGGACTCTCTGGAAAATCCTCTATTTCTCTTTGCCGATGACTCCACCCTCTGCCGTACCATCTGTCATCCCTCAGACCGGCAAGCAGCAGCTTCTTCGCTCACTGCAGATCTGGATAAAATCACAAACTGGTCCAACACGTGGAACATGTCTTTCCAATCCAGACAAATCTCACACTCTCACTATGTCTCTTCGAAAGGACCGTTTACAAAACCCCCCATCCACTTTCTCAACAATCCTCTGGAAGAAGTCTTTTCTTTCAAGCTTCTGGGTCTCACTATCTGCCATGACCTTTCCTGGGAAAGTCACATTTCCAACCTTGCCTCAAAAGCCAGTCGCCGACTGGGAATCCTCCGTCGTGCAAAGTCCTTCCTCGGCCCTCTTGAGCTCCTGACCACTTACAAAGCTTTTGTCCGTAGCCTGATGGAGTACTGCTCTCCCCTCTGGGCTGGTGCTCCTGCCTCCCACCTTTCTCGACTTCACGCTGTCGAAACCAGGGCTTTTAAGATCATTGGCATCTCCCGCAATGAAGCTGAGTCTTTGGGCCTCTCACTCAATCACCGCAGGTTGGTGGAAATTAGTCTTTCTGTCTTCTACCGACTCCTCTCCAGCCTTGCCCCCCTGCTCTCTCTGTGATTTGTCCCAACCACATTTCCACAGGGCGCTCAAGGTCCGCCAACAACCCCCTTCTGGTAAAACTACCAAAATCACGAATCACTGCTCATCTTCACTCTTTCATTCCTCTTTTTTCCCGCCTTTGGAATAAACTTCCTCACTCTATTCTTTCCCATTCTTCCCTCCAGGCTTTCAAAACAGCTGTTCACCACCACCTCTTATCTTCCCCCATCCAAATCCTCGATCTTTTCTACCCCCGATAATCCACCCAAGCCCACTTCCTTCAATTCTCCTGCTTTCCTTCCTGAAAGTCCCTTTAATGTCCATCTTCCCCTCGCCATGTTCCCCGTCCCATCCCCATCCCTCTCCCTTCCACAGTTCACCTGTGTCTGTTCCCCAATGTTTTGTCCCTTCCACTCCCGCCCCTCTTGTCTCATGCCTCCTTGCTGTGAGTTGTGTGTTAGCTCTCATACGAGCCTCGACCAAGGTATACAAAAAAAAAAAAAAAAAAAAAAAAAAAAACTTTTTTTCATTTCTACGTTCGCCGTAGCAATTCGACAAGCCAAGCTATGACGTAGATGTGTTCCACGTCGACCATACGTAGGGCGTACAGTGGGCTTGCGTTATTCGTGTGGCTGCCGTAAGCTCTTCTCAATGAAAAATGAATTTTCCCAACCCCCAAAAAATTACGGCGGCCGCACTATTTCCACGGTCGCCGTACGGTGGCCTTGCGGTCTGTGTGACTACCTGCGGGCAACGCAGGGTCGACGCACGGTTCCCCTACACCCGCCGTGCACCTACGTACGGCCTCCGTGGCAGTCTGCATTGACAGTGCGTCCACCGTGCGCTACCGCTAGAGATCGGAGTATAGGTGTTTGCCTATACCGTGGTGCCCCCAGAATCCCAATTTAATTCGTTCCAGGAGGCTGTTCGGATTGCAAAAAGTTCGGATTCCAAAAATATTTTCCCAATCAGAAATAATGGAGTGAATTAATCCGTTCGTGGACCCAAAGAAAACCCACTTTCAAGACACTTTAAACTGAAATTACCCATGTTTAAGGTAAAATAAGATGAGTAAATGACCTTCGGTGGCGGTGTATTGTATGTAAACTGGTACGATCACCACATCCAAAGGTCCACACAGGCTCGTGCTCAGTCCTGTGTCCCGATCGTTCACGCACTCTGCGAGAGCGCTGCCCCTAGGGCAGCTCATCAAACATGATGCCCGCAGAACCACAATCACTTTCATCAAACGCATCGGGCTGACGTAATCATGGATATTCCAAATTACAACTGGTTTTGCTGTGAAATTCAATCCTTGCCCGACAGTCCGTCACACCACGTGATCGGATTGCTTTTTTTGTTATTAATTAAAACACAAGATGATTAAAAAAACAAACATCACAAATGAAGGTGAAAACACAAGGTCAGGCCTAAGTCACATTTGGCTCGGTGGCCGGAGGGTCTACAAAATGTACGGGCACTAGCAATTTGTAGCAGTCGCATATGTTTTTAGCAGCGTCTCGCGTAGCGAACGCTGCTCATAGAGAGCTCGGCGTTCTTGTTCTTGTTCTTGTGAAGACAAAATCTTAATCTCTCGGACTCGGCTCTTGTATGTACAAGATCCGGATCGCCTTAAATACTGAGCACATGTACACATCCTCACATAGACGGTGCATTTTGAGAGCGTCTATCATGAACTTTTAAATATATTCGGACATTTGTTTTAAAGTTTTGAAAAGTTGACGTTACTATTTAAAGATTATTCCATTTATTGTATTGTAATTTCGTAAATACATTCTATATTTCGTAAATACACGATATATCGTAAATACGTAAATACATTATGACGGGTTTCGCTATTGGCTTAATGAAGGCACGTGACGAAATATCGGAAGTTGTTGTTGTTGTTGTTTTTTAAAAATAATTTTAATATTTTTTTTTTTAGCCGACAAAACCTTTAGGTTTTGGACGCTGCTCTTGGAAACATTTGTCCTTGTTATTTTTTGGGTAGCTGCACGGCGTATTTATAAGTTGTGGAGACCGAAAACATGGGTGTGCCGTACGGTCTTTGATTTGATGTCGCACGGTGACCTGAGGGCGTTCCTGCGGCGGCCATATAATTTTCAAGGCAGACGCAAGGTGCCCGCAAGGTGACCGCAGGGGGACCCTAAACCAAACGTGCAGCCAGATGGACGGTAACAAATGGGTTATTTTTTTTTTTTTTACCAGTTCTTTTTTTTCGGCTTGTCGAATTTCTACGGCGAATGTAGAAATGAAAAAAGTTATAACTCCGCGTTATAATTCCACGGCGACCTTACGACTTGTAAAATATAGCCAAACGGCGTAGGGCCACCCTGAGGCCACCTCAGTTTCTTTGCGGCCGCCGCACGTTTCTGTCAATTCAGAGGGCGTACGGCCACCGTATCCTCGCCGTAGAGAAAATGTGACTGAGGCCTAAAGTATCTATCGACACACGAGAGATGCTTTCACGAGTACTTCCACCGACAAACTGAATGAACAAAGCGCGAAGATGCGGCTCGAATAGGTGGGGGAGACACGTGAACAAACATGAATGCGACGTTGTGTTCGGTTTTTAATAATGTATTAGGTTTTTCGGGCAAAATTTTCTCGAAAAAATTGTTCAGATTCCAATTTGTTCAAACAATGGGGAGTTCGGATTCTGGGGGCACCACGGTATATTATAGTTATAGTATATTCAGTTATATATACTGGTATATTTTTATTTCAGTAAAAAAAAGAACTGGTATATATACCCACTCGTTACCATCCGTCTGGCCGCACGTTCACCTTAGGGCCCCCCTGCGGTCGCCTTGCGGGCACCTTGAGGTTACCTTCAAAATTCTATGGCCGCCGCAGCGACGGCCTAAGGTCACCGTGCGACATCAAATCAAAGACCGTACGGCACCCCCCACGTTTTCGGTCTCCACAATTTATAAATACGCTGTGCGGCTACCCGAAAAATAAAAACATGTGACTGCTACATTGTGTGACCGTGGATATACTGCGGCCGCCGTATAATTGCTAGTGGCCACAGATTTTGGAGACCCCACGGCCGCCGTGGCAAATGTGACCTAGGCCTTACTTGGCACTCAGCATTTAAAAAGAACAAATCACAGACAAACAACCATAGGTTGGCAACCATTGCACAGGCTTGGACGGGCCAATGGCCTCCTCCTGCGTTGAAGGTCCTTGTAAGGGAACTCGTATGACCAATTATTATTATTATTATTCATTAATTAATTTTATACAGATTGAGAACCACACATATATGCTGTTCCATGAATTTGAAAACTAACTTCCAAGGAGAAACATAAAGGTCATGGTGATGGGATACAATTGTTGTTATTCTTCTTTTGGCTGCTCCCGTTAGGGGTCGCCACAGCGGATCATCCGTTATGATCCGCATACTGATTTGGCATAGGTTTTATGCCGGATGCCCTTCCTGACGCAACCCTGGTCACCTCTTACAACACAGGGATAAGGAGTGGGTTTCGCCATGATTCCAGGCTGCCCTCCACCCTCTCATAGCGCGCGGCACAATGCAGAGCTCCCATCCTCAAGCGATCTTCCAACCCAAGCCTCCGAGTAGCCGGATTACAGGCGCACGCCACTACGCCCGGTGGTGATGGGATACAATTAAAGAGTATTAAAAAATAGCAATTTATTTTCATTGAAACATATTCCACAAATGCAAAGCACAACCACGTAGCGAGTACGAATGCAAAGGCAGTGACCAAATCATGAGTTTTGTTTCCCATACTGAAGCGCTTTGCATTCCTTGCAAAATAATTTCAGCACGAAACCGATTTGTTCAGCACAATGCCCTCATTACATTCTTGGTAACTTTGTACAGTATCGAGGATTTGGAGAATGAACACGCATTGCAGGTTAATTGTGTCTACATTTGTGTGGGATGTGGGACGTGTTTACAAACCCGGCAATGTTAGTCATGTCCAATTATGCACTTACTGACCACAAAGAAATCAAGGACGACGGTAACAACCGCCAACACAAGGGCCTGACTTTTCTTACCACGACCGTCATGGCAAAGCCACAGTGAACAATGTTGCTTGGAAAGGTGTTATCCACACATCCTTTAAGAACCAAAATATCACATGAAAGATTTCCTCATCACTTTTCCCATTTTCCTGCATTCAAAGTAGGTAGGGCTTTCAGTATAGAACTGTCTGGCAAACAAACTGTGAGTCAACAAGATTGCATGAGAAGTAATGAATACCGTAGTGGCAGCGTCATGCACTTCCCTATACGGATGTCCGTATCATCCCAATCATCCCAATCATCCCAAGATTAAAGGAAAATCCATGAAAATTCCTTGCCTGCTTCGAAGTGAGTTTGATAAGTGATCCTTCATATCCCTGGAAAAACAAAACTGCAAGTTAAAATTGCAAGACATACAGGTACACACAAAAATGAAACCTTTCAATTCATACTCACAATGACAACTCTTCAAACAATGAAGAATCAGGAATGGGATTTTTTTTCTCCAATTATGCTGGATATTATTTGCTTGTTTGCTGTTGTTGTTGTTGTTGTTGTTGTTTTAGGGAAGTCCTGTAGAACACACTTTGAGTGTTTCATATTTCCCCTGTATAAATACACATCACTTAGAATCGAATTGAACAACCCAAGCTCATGGAATGGATGCTGTGAAGGAAGGACATCAAAGGGCTGATTGTTTTCAAAGTGAGCGGTGCCGTTCGGAAAGGAACACCTGCAATGATCTGCAGTGACCAATAGGTCAATATGAAAATATCAGTTGGTTGTCATTTTGGTGCGGCAAGAAAAAAACAAAAAAAACATAGCCCATACTTTATATCGTCCATTTAAACCAACGGCATACTTTGAGGGGTCGATTTCAGAAAGAGTATTTAAAATGTTGATTATCATCCTGCTGTTCTTTGACCAGTTTGCCACGACATGGACGCGACCCCGCTTTCGGACCTCCAAAGCTTGATGGTTCATGGATGATCCGTGGCCCTCATTTTATGGTGCTAATTTCGGTTACGATTGAGTCATGGAGAGGAAACGCACACACGTCATGCAACCTCAAGCCAGAGAGCAAACTCTTGTCACGTAATCACTTCCACATGCCTTCACTATGTACAAGTTAACATTGCACATATGAAGTCAAACATGGCAACTTTAAACACTTGTAGCAAACACATTTAGGTTCCATCCATAAAATATGTAAGTAAACTATGGAATGTCACTGCCCCCCCCAGCCCCACCCCTCCCCTTCCAACCCCTTCCCTCCAGATGATTGATATGAGGTGAGTCAAAAAGTTTTACCCCCAAATGAAACTTGGCACAGATGTTATGGTATGCCTTTACTCTGTAGTCAAAGTGTGGTGTTTGTGGTTAGGGTGGCTGGCATAGCATCTTAGAGTCCTGAGTTTGAGCCCCATTGGCTGCTGAATTAACATCAGGTGGGGTTGACTCAGCCTGTCATCCTTCTGTGGTTGGCGAAATGAGTACCAGTGTACTGGTATAGGGGCACAGCATCAGCGGCACAGCCACGCTTCCAAGAAATGATAGCTACCTGGCAGCCAAGCTGCCATACGCAAGAACAGAAAGAACGATGTAGTTTTCCGCCAGGGTACATTTTCCCACCTGCAGTTGAATTTTCAGACGCTAAAGGAACATAAGCTATGTTTATGGCTCAGAAATTTTCTGAGAAGGCAAAAACTTTTTGACTCCACCTCATACATTCACATCTCCTCCCTCTTCTTACTCCAATCTACTCCAAACCTCCCTTCACTCTTCTCGCCTTCCTCTCCTACTCCCCCTCTACACGCTTCTGTGTCACTCCAATCCAAAGCACTTCCCTTTCGATTTTAAAATTCATTTTTGTCAATCTATTGCCCCCCCCTCCTATCACCCAACAAACTTTGCATATGGAATATGTAGATGAAATCATCACAAACATAATGGTTGCACGCTTTGCTTTTGAACGGTTGTGATTAGGCCTCCATGGTTTTCCACCTGTGTTCAAAAGCACGTTTCAAT